>NW_009921662.1:4668-4923 GCF_000696875.1 Nestor notabilis | reverse complement strand
AGGCGCTCGCGCTCCGAGACCATCTTCTGCTTCTGGGTCCTTAATTCCTGCAGGCAGCAGTGAGGGAGAAGAAGAGAGTCAGGGCACGAAGGCATAGGGATGGGATCACTCCTGTGGTGCTGGGCTGCCCCATGAGGGATGCAGGGTGCCTACATGGATGCTGGGTACCAGACTTGGGATGCTGGGTACCAGACTTGGGATGCTGGGTGCCTATATGGGATGCCGGGTCCCAGGCTTGGGCTGCGGGGGGCCTAC
>NW_009921662.1:3601-4291 GCF_000696875.1 Nestor notabilis | reverse complement strand
GACACAGGGTGGTGGCACTGCAGGGATGGGTGAGCTATGGGAGCTCATTGCTCACCGCCATGCTGTGCGAAAGCTGCTCTGCCGTCAGGCTCAGGCTGTAGTGCTGGGCCTCCAGCCGCCGGCACTGGGTCTGCAGCACTTGGCGCTCCAGGTTTTGTTCTGCAAATCCCAAAGGAAAAGGGGTGAGCACCAATTCCTCCAGCTCCATGCATAGCACAGGACCAGGGTACCGTGGAGGATGCCTTCAGCATCCCAGAGCATCCCTGGCCCTCACACTGCCCGCAGGGAGCCTCCAGGTCCTGCTGGGAGGACGCTGGGCAGTGTGAATACATGAATTTTTCACATAGACATCAATTTTCAACAGGGCTTCGTGTTTTCATGCTGTTCCTGCACTGCTGGGAGCCACCAGTGCTTCCCCAGCCCATCCCAGTGCGAACCAGAGATGCCTGCTCAAGGCACAGAGTGATTTCACTCAGGGGGAAACTGAGGCACAAAGTGGGGTTTACCCCCCCTCCCCATCCCCTACCTTCTATATGTTCCTGGTAAGCTTCAAAAATTGCCTCGATCCCTTGCCACTTGGGCCTGGGGTACTCATCCTCCTCTTCCTCCTCCTCTTCCTCCTCCTCCTCCTCCTCCTCCTCGGATGCTGAGTCGTGGGGCAGCGGGGGGAATGCCCGGGGGGGCAGCGGC
>NW_009921662.1:3171-3578 GCF_000696875.1 Nestor notabilis | reverse complement strand
GCGGTGTGAAAGCCTGCAGCTCATGTATGTTGTAATGGATGGAGGCATCGAGCTTGTGGTTCTGCTCCGCTGTCCCCCCTGTGGGCACCAAGTGTCAGCCCCAACCTGCTCCCCATTGTCTCCAACCCACTCCTGGTGTCCCCAGCCTGCTCCCTGTGTGTGTCCCCCATACCAGAGCTGCCCTCCATTGACAAAGATGCTTCCTTCAAGGTATTAATTCCCTCTCCCCCAGGCCCCTTCTGCGGGGCTGCAGCATCTTCCATGGGTTTTCATCACCCGCTGCACACTGGAATGACTTTGTTTTCCTCGCCCATTGAAATGCATCAGTTTGGGGGATGGAGCTGTATTATAGAACCACTAAATAGTTTGGGTTGAAAGGGAACTTAAAACCATCCGGCTCCAATGCC
>NW_009921662.1:2804-3031 GCF_000696875.1 Nestor notabilis | reverse complement strand
CCGCGCTCCTCCCACTCCCCCCTCTGGCAGTTTAAAGCCATTCCCCTTGTCCTGTCCCTACAGGCCCTTGTCCAAAGCCCCTCTACAGATTCCCTGTGGGCCCCATTTAGGTACTGGAAGCACACTGTCCTGCTGGGATCCCACTGCCTTATCCATAGCTTCATCAGTGGGATGCTCCAGCAATTAGGTTCCCAATGGATTTTGTACCCTCAGTGGTGCCAAACCCC
>NW_009921662.1:2466-2790 GCF_000696875.1 Nestor notabilis | reverse complement strand
CCTCCCACCCCACAAGCACATACCCAGCCAGCTTCCCCCCATCCCTGCCCTTACCTTTGTGCTTCTGCAACGCCTTCTGGGTGGACTGCAGCACGGATTCATGGAACTGATGGGCAAACTCCTCAGCGATGAAGGGCTCCCAGGGCTTGCTCTTGCCATTCATGCTGTGGGACAGCGGCACCGGGATGTCCTTGGGGAGCGGACCCCTGACGTAGCTGAGGATGCTCAGTCCCTTCTTGCTGGGGTGCCCATCGCTCAGCCGCGGCTTCTCTCCCGGTCCAGTGCCCGTCTCCTTAGCCCTTGGTAGCTCCTGGGGTCTCAGCT
>NW_009921662.1:1271-1696 GCF_000696875.1 Nestor notabilis | reverse complement strand
GCCTCCCCCCCCCCTCCGTTCCTGTCCCCATCCTCATCCCTGTCCCCATCACTATCCTCATCTCCATCCCCATCCCCATTCCTGTCCCTATCTCCACCTCCATTTCTGTCCCCTTCCCCATCCTCATCCCTGTCCCCATCCTCATCTGCATTCCCATCTCCATCCTTATCTCCATCCTCATCTTCATCCCCATCCTCATCCCCACCTCCATTCCTGTCTCCATCCTCAGCCCTGTCCGAATTGCCATCCTCATCTCCATCCTCATCGCTGTCTCCATTCCTGCCCCCATCCCCACCTCCATCCCCATCCTATCCCCATTGCCATTCCTGTCTCCATCCCCATCCTCATCCCAGTCTTCATCCCTGTCCCTATCCCCACCTCCGTTTCCATCCCCACTCCCATCCCCATCCCCGTCCCCATCCCCA
>NW_009921662.1:325-1196 GCF_000696875.1 Nestor notabilis | reverse complement strand
GGGGGGCGGCGAGTGCCGGTGGTACCTCGGAGTACGTGTCCAGCTTTAGTGGGGGCTGCTCGGCCACGCAGCGGAGATGTGCCCGCACCTCCTCCTCATCACTGTCATCACAGGAGTCGTCCAGATCATAGTAGTAACCTGGGGATGGGGAGAGACTGGTGTGAGACTGGGGAGACCATGGGGGCCTCCTGGGACCCCAGGGAATCTGCTGGGACCCTGGGAACACACTGGGGACAGGGATGCAGCAACACGAGATGCTGGGGTGGGAGCAGTGGGGTTCCAGTGTGGGTCCCACAGGGCAGGGGGTGTAACCCAACAGAGCCCTGACCCCCCTCCACCACCCATGGTACCCTGGAAGGCATCACCCACCCCTGTATCCCTGCTCAGCATCGCTTTGGGAAGGCTGCTGGTGTGCTCAACAGGCAGGTTAATGGGGCACGGCCGGGGGGATGCTGCGGCTGAGCCTCCCCAAGCCTTCCATCTCCTCCTCACTGCTGTTCTTATCCCCGTTCACACATTCCCATTAATATTTAAAGGCTGCTTATTAGCCTCAGTTCATCATTTATTAATTGGGCATGTCTAGAGCGGATCGCTTTGGGAAGGCTGCTGGTGTGCTCAACAGGCAGGTTAATGGGGCACGGCCGGGGGGATGCTGCGGCTGAGCCTCCCCAAGCCTTCCATCTCCTCCTCACTGCTGTTCTTATCCCCGTTCACACATTCCCATTAATATTTAAAGGCTGCTTATTAGCCTCAGTTCATCATTTATTAATTGGGCATGTCTAGAGCGGAGGATTTACCGCGCCGCCCGGCTTGCCGGAGCATCCGCATCACGGCTGATGGCATTCCCGGGAGGCCCACCGGCTGCCCCCCC
>NW_009921662.1:0-263 GCF_000696875.1 Nestor notabilis | reverse complement strand
CTCCCGGGCCTCCCGCCGCCGGCGCTCCTCCAGGTCGAGTTTGCTGATCAGCCTGCGGTGCTGCTGCACGAACTCGTCATAGATGTACATGGGGTCCTGGGCGCGGGGCTGGGGGGGTCGGTAGGGAGAGCTGGGCTTGGTGGCATCAGTGAAGGGGGTGGCTGGGGGTCTTTGCTGGCTCAGGATGCTCTGTGTGGACTTCTCCAGCTCAGCTAGGAAAGGGGCATGGTTGAAGCTCCCGTGCTCCGGAGCGCCGGGATCCC
>NW_009921661.1:0-1366 GCF_000696875.1 Nestor notabilis | reverse complement strand
CTCAGGGGGTTTATTTCTCTTTCCTCCCCGCCATTATTTTTGCTTTCTTATTTTTTAAGAGGGATGTCTGGCTTTCTTTTCATATATATATGGTTTTTTGTGGCGCCCCATCATGCCAAAAAAAATGGGGAGCAGGAGTTTGGGCAGCCGGGAGAGCCGTCGGGCTGGGCCCTGCACTGCCTTCCTCCTGCAGCGCGGCTGGGGCAGGGGCAGGCTGCGGCACCTCACTGGAAAGGGCGCTGGAGGAAGAGTCTGGGTTCAGGTGGGCAGAATTAACGTCTGAAAAAGTTCATGGGCTGCCATCGGTTGGTTATTTTTATCCTGATAGAAAAAATATTGTCCCTCCGCGCATCTCTATGATCTTGTACGAGCCTTTAGAGTTCCTACGATTGCTCAATGAGGAAAAGAGGCGTGATTTGTAACCCAGTGAGTTTCTTTTCACAGAGATAGGTTTATTAATATTTTTTATTTCTCTCAAAACTACATCCAGAAACAGAAATTTATTCTAGAAACATCTGCCTAAATCTTCTCGGGTTGGGTTTTTTTTTTGGGGGGGGGGGGGGGGGGGGGGGGGGGGGGTTTGTTTTTTTTTTTTTCTTTTATGTTTTTCCCTTGTTCTAGAAAGAATAGGGTTTTTTTATCTCCTTTGAAATTGCAAATGGAGAGCGCAATGTTGAAAATTCCTCGGTGACACGCCGGGAGGAAACGTCCCGATATTAGAGTAGCTGACCCTATCCATTTGGTTTATCAAATTCAAAATAACGTGAAGCGAAAATACTTCTTTCTTACCTCCCTTTATATACACATACGCACTCCCATACTTACCCTTTCTACACACAGCAATATACTTACGTATGTACGTGTAAGTATATGTGTGTACATATGTGCGTGAATATATTTGTACCATATATGTGTGTATATGTGTGTAAATACATACGTGTGTGTATAAATTAGAGCTCACGTGTATTCATATGTGTACATACAGATATAAAAAGTATATACATACGTCTATTTAGATGATGTGTGTATATACATACTTCTCTGAATATATACGTGTGTGTATACATACACAAGTACACTTGTATTTTGTGTAGCAAACGTGAGCAGATACGTGCACACGCACGTATGTGAGTGTGTACATAGCTGAGGATATGCATATATACATGAAACACCATTTATGTGTTTCTATGTAAGTATGGGGGCTCGTGTGTGCACACAAACACTCCGGGGTTTATCCCAGGGGAAGGGTGCAGCGGCTGAAGCCTTTGCCGGCTGGCGGCCCCGAGCCGTCTCCTCTCCCGGTGATCGGGGCAAGGGCCAGGCGATGCTCCCCCTCTCCCCGCGCTGCCCGGAGCAGCAGCCCCAC
>NW_009921660.1:0-12717 GCF_000696875.1 Nestor notabilis | reverse complement strand
TATATATATTTTAAATTTTAAAAATATATATTTTGAGGCTGATAATTGCATGTTTTAAATGCAGAAGTTTGTTTAAAATACAAGCAATAAACCAGGAAATCATTGCATAAGGGTATTATAAAAATATCCTGGGCATTCATAAGATGAACTTAAGTTACGCAGTAATGATGTTTTCTCTAGTATTCTATAACCATCTTCCACTAACCTACTGAATTACTCTGTTTGTTCTAAATTTTAAATAGTGAGCTAGAGTATTTATCTTCTCCTTCTTCTTAATTCCTACCAAAAAAGTGCTAACTGGATTTCATGATTTAACTTTACTTATGGTCAATGAATACAACAGGGCATTGTCAGAGAGTAAAGAAATTAGGAATATGGTGCCTTATACTCTGAGCTGGTTTCATTTTTGAGCATCCCAGACATGTCATCAGTGAGAACAAGTCTACTGAAACAACTCTGATGATTGATTGATATGATTGATTGATTGATGATTGATTTTTCAGCAACCTCTTAATCACTCCCAGGGAGATCTGTGGCCCAGAACACCCAAACCATTCCCTCTTGCATTCTCAGCATCTTCTTTATAGTCCACAACAGTTGAAGTCTACATGAGATATGGGCATGTGTCTGGTCTTCTGCTATTTCTGACATAGAAAATGGCTCCTACTAGTCTTCCTATAGTGTCCTTTGTGCCTCTGGCATAGACCTGTGAGTAAGGTAGCAAATGTCCGTATTACCAATCCCTTTTCCTAACAGGGACATTACTAGCAAGCAACGTGCCGGTAACTTAGTACTTACTGTCCTTCCAAGTATTTGTCAATTCACAAAGCCCTGTAGATACTAATCTCTTTTGTTTGTGTTAGAGATACGGCTCTGCCACTTGCATCACTAGACAAACAGCAAGATGGGGAGAGTGCAGGCTGCCATTCTCACATTGCACTCTCTTGCCAAATGAAAACTGGTTTAGAAATGATGGATCAATTCTGGACATCAGTGGGTTTTGGGTTTTTTTTTTTAGGGGGGAAGAGGGTTGTGTTGTTTTTTGGTTGGTTGGTTGTTTTTCCAATTTATTGCCACTGTAAAGTCAGTAATCTTCACTGAGCGTTCAACAGCTATCTGAAGTGCCCAGCACTGAACATGAGAGCAAAGGTGACTGCATCACTGCCTCGTATTTTGTGCGTGTACACAAATGTATACATGAAAGGTATGAATCTCTGCAGAGCAACATTTGCCCTCACAGGGCCAAGCTTCAGGTCAGTGTTCAACGATAATGTCACTACCTGAATTTGTTTGCAGCCTACTGCTGCACAAAGCATTTAACTGAAAGGAAACCTGCCTGCTGTGTCTGTAAAATCCCTAGTTCCAAAAAAAACCATTGCCCAGCAGGCAGTGTCCTTCAGCAAAGGTGCCTAGGGAACCTTCTGAGATGATACTTGTGGTCTCCTGCTTTCTAAAATGTGCCCACAGGAATAAAAGTACCCAGCTGTTACCTCAAGGCATACTGTTCAGTAAGTACAGTGCCATAATATAAAGCATCCAATCATCCAAACAACAGGTAGCTGAAATGTGCTAAAAAACACTGTAGCGTATTTTCAAGATGAAGTTTCTTTTATCAGGTTAGAATTTGTAACGTATTTGTAACTGGCATTTATCCTGACCTCTTCAGGCTGTGTGACACATTCCCATGGCACAGAAAATAAAAACGCAGGACTGTTTAGCCATATTCTAGTCCAAAAGCTGCTGTATGCCAAGGCAAAGCCTCAAGAGCACTTGACTAGTCTAGTCACATCTGTTAGTACTCAGTGACTATTGTTTAACATTTGGTTATATATTTCAAGAGGTTTCATTCAATCCTTCTATGAACTAGTGGTTTGGCTGGTGTACACAATGAGTACAGACTCATCCAAGCTGGTAACCACAGTGAGTAAATCCCAGCAGTGGCATGCAGAAATGCTTCGGTTAGCTCTGTGGGAGCCATCACTGCAACCAGAAGCAGGGTTATCCACGCCAGCGTGTGCTCTGCCCCAGCTGGACAGACCTGCTGGGATGCTTCATAACCCAGGCTGGCAGATTTACATGGTGGTCCACTGATCCTCAGGGAATCACCAGCTGGGGTGTCTGTCCTGGCTTCCTCTGGGTCTCTGCTCTTGGCTATGCCATGGCTCTTCTTTTCTAAGTGGAAAACTTTCTCAAGAATGGGTGCGGGAAAGACAACTGCACAATAGGAACTCAAACCACTTCATCCCAAGTGTTTGCACTCAGCACAGCTTCAGATCAGTCAGCCCAGCCTGAGCATAGGAATAGGAGATGATGAATGATGTACAAAATCTCCAACCATAATTATTAACTGAGTTGTCCTGAAATGGCTGTATAAGGTAGTGAAAAAAAATAATCACTGCTTCTTGTCTCTGTCATAGTGGGACTTAAATTAAGCATCCATCTTCCTTGCAAGTAAAGACAGATTGCCAGGATTTATCTGGAGGTGCAATGTAGTGACTGCCCAGTGGCAATATCCTACACACTGTGTTTGCTCGTGTAACAGTTGTTCTTTCCCCCTCAGTTTTACCTCAGACTTAAAGTGTGACTCCATGTGTCTCAGTTCCTACGAGTGAACTCTCCATGATTAAACACCAAGGTGCAGGGTCTGTAAATGTAGACAGCTCTGATACCCAGAGAACTGCATACTGAACATCCTAAAATCATGCCATGAAACAGATGAAGACAGCAATTTGATTCTGCACCAAGCATTTTCTTTCCCAGGCTGAACAAACCCAGCTCACTCACCGTTTCCTCATATATCATGGTCTCCAGCTCACAAACAGGCTTGGTGGCCCTCAACCAGATGAGTTCCAGCTGGTCAACTGTTTCTTGTCCAAAACTAGACACAGTACTCCAGATGCAACCTCACAAGTGCCAGAGACAGAGAATTAATCTTTTCTCTGGTCCTGCTGCCTAAAGTTTTGTTAATACACCAGAGAAAGTAGTTGACCACCTTTGCTACAAGAGGACCCTGGTGACTCTTGTTCAACAAATCCTCCATGGCCAACAGGTCCTTTTCTGCAAAGCTGAAAATGGGACAGTCTTCTGGAGCAGTGGACTTCAAAAGTGATCCCAAGGAGAATGACTTGGTTTCTTCTTGTCCCTAGTGCCTGCACTTGGATGAATTAATATCCTTAGTTGACATTCCCATTTCACATTACCTCCTTATTTCTGAATACATGCTCACCCATCTCAGCAAACCGCCCCTACATCAGCTACAATCACTGCCAGCACGGCACAACTAACAGTGCATTGACTCATTCCATATGGAAGTATCTGTTTATACAGACTATAAAAATAAAGCACAAAAAGATGTACAATTGCCGGGAGGATACTGCTCCCACAAGCCCTGCGTTCATCAGCTGCTTTGGGGCAGCTCTGGTGGGATAGACACTGAGGTCTGCTTTCTCCTTCATGTCCAGCAGATGGGGATGCGTTCTTCACAGATGTCTGTCCAAGGCAATTGCTCTACAACAGGACAAATGCAAACAACTCTCCCTGTTACCATTATGTAGAGCTCAGTAGCACTGCACCACACTGATCGAATTAGGAAGAATGACTGAAAAGAGCACTTTGCTTTGACCAGCACCGGCAGTGATACAGTAAAGAGAGGGTGTTTCTCCCTTTCCTTTTTTTCCTTCTTCTCCTGCCCCTACATTACACCACAGCTGCCTGCTTTTAGAGATGCCAGCTGTTTGTCAGAGCAGCTTTATTGATGAGAAGGTGTCAAGAAGCACGTAGGAAAACTCCCCCCACTTTTAACTGTAGAATATTTGCCCTGAGAAGAAAAAAATCCAGTTTAGTCCAGTCAATCAGGTTCCATCTGCTGTCATAAGTGGCTTGCTTGGAGTCAGCATCACGGGAAATGCCATGTGTCACAACCAGAGAGTTCTACAATTCAACTTCCTACAACCTCTTAGAATCATTTAGGTTGGAAAAGACCTTTAAGATCATCCAGTCCAACCATTAACCTGGCACTGACAAGCCCACCACTAAACCATGTTTCTAAGTGCCACATCTTTTAAATACCTCCAGGGATGGTGACAAAACCACTTCCCTGGGCAGTCTGTTCCAATGCTTGTTGAAGAAATCTTTCCTAATACCCAGTCTAAACCTCCCCTGACACAACCTGAGGCCATTTCCCCTTGTCTTGTCACTTGTTACTTGGGAGAAAAGACTGACACTCACCTGCTACAACCTCCTTTCACTCAGAGTCTACATCCCAGTCAGAAGCAGGCACCTTAATGGAACCAGGCAGCAGAGAGAGAGATGCTGCTCTCCATAATGCGGGTTCTGTCTGAGCAAGCAGTGCACAGAACTCACAAAGAGATTTCCACAGCATGCTATGTAGGCACACATAGCAGCAGCAATGCTTTCTTCTCTGTTGCCATACCGAAGTTCACAGGTTCACTTGGGCAGTGGGCTTCATGGTTTCATTAAGAGTGCCTGACTTCTCTGCAATCAGAAGTGCACAAACCACTGATAATAGAGCACACCACAAACTCTCTGTGGGCTGATATCTTATAGGTGAGTGCCAGCTGCCCTGACCACACACCCTCCTCTGCATTGGGCTGGTCCACATGGTGCTGGGAGGGTGAGTGCCCTCAGAAAACCCACGAAGCAACAGTGGCTGATGCTGATCCCTTGTGTTTTAGTCTGAATTAGCACTATCTTTGGTGGAACTGTTCAGTGTCTCGTGTCTATCCTGGCTTTGCTGTGGAAAAAAGGGCAGAGCTGCTGTGAAACCCTGGGAGGTGGTATCTATTCCTGCCAGCCCAGTCATAATGTCTAATGGCTGGGCCTTGGGCAAATGATACATGGGTATGTGCACACAGTACTGTACATGTTGCACAGTCATGCTTTCTATGCTCATGTATATAGGTCTCCATCAATAGTGCTAAAAAGAAAAGCACCTAAGGACCCTACTTTTGCAGAATGGAAATTTTCTTATAAGTTCTTGATGGCTTCCAGCTTTGTGCCAACCAGCTCTGGAAAAGAATTCCAGGACTCACTATTGTAATAAGTTGAATATGAATCAAGTTAAATATGAAATACCTGTTCTGACATTTAGGGTGTCAAATGCTTTTTAAATCTCATTTGAAGCAGAACAGTGTGTCCTGAAAACATGTCAATAGGAGCTAGAAATAATCAATATGATAAAAGCCAGGGTGAAGAACAAAAGAAATGCAGTTCCCCAAAATGTAACAGCTAAGGAGCTGACAAGCAGTCTGCTGATCATACCACAATGTTGTAGTTAAAAGCTGGAGAAGAAGCAGCATCAGGCGAATTACAGTAGTAATGCTTATATGATACCACTGAGCAAACTCAGAAAAATAAATGGCTTAAAGGCAAGCAATGATTTTTATATGCTAAACAGCTCTGTGGGCATGAGGATTAATGTGTGTTTCATATTATATTTGAAGCAAACAAGATATTGCACAGTGGAAACTCAGTGAAAAAAATAGTTCTGTCTTTTTTTAAAAGGGTGAAATATGTAGGAAGCACTGGAGAAATCTTACTGGATCAACTTGCAGGGACAGAATGGTGCTTCAACACTGCTGCTGAGCCTTCTGCAGAAGGAAAAGAACATGATGAAAAGTGTCTTGAGCCAAAAATAGGTAATAAATAAATTTGAAGTCATAAGCAGATAAGGAACATCATACAGAATGGAAACAAAGGACAACAGCCCTGACACACAGTATGACATATATATCCTATGCTAGAAAGCTGTCTTCAAAACAGCACTCACATCTCCATTTGTACTTGTTAGGAAGATCTGTATTAACCAGGTGTATGTCTCAATTCTGCTTTCAAACCATGAAGCTCATTTTCTGGGAGCCTATCTGGAAGAGAGACCTGAATTCTACCCCTGCTTTCTCCAGGAAGTATCTGATGATATGTTTATTTTCTGATGAGTTTGCTTAATGGTACCTTCTAAACATCATTGGTTACATTACTAACAAAATCACTAGAACTGGCCCAAACCCACTTACTTTCCTTGTAAGATAATTAGTTAACTTCTACCTAAGTTTCTCAGAGTGTTATCATTCTGACAAAACAACAGCAACAATAAAAAATACCATCAAACCAACAAAGAAGATACATGGGAGGTCTGGGGGGAGTTTTTGCCATATTATCTAATAGAAACAAGTATTATCTAATAGAAAAATAGCTACCTGAAATTATTGTTTAACTATAACTTTCTGCTGATTTTTGCATGTAATTAAAAATCGTAATGGTGATCAGCTTCAAACCCTCCTTAGCTCAAAACTTCGCTGCTGTAAAGCCAGCCTATGAGTGACTCTAGACACTTGCAGAATGAGTGAATAGGAGAAGCGAAGCTTCACAGAAATCACTTCAAGCAGATTAGAGAAATCTTTATAGAATTAGAGCATTTGAAATAATGTTTAATTTTAATCCTGTAGCCCAGATAAGATTCTCTAGTAAATTCTATTACATGGATTAAAATAATTAACAAAAGATTTCCTCTCTACAATAGACAGTACTGAGTGTTCATTACAAATTAAAGTCAGTGTCAAGGATGGAACAATATGTTCCTTAGATAGTTCCTTTTTTTGATGTCACTGCCTCACCCACAAGCAAATCCACATATCTGGCCAATAAATACAGAGCTACTGAAAAATGCACGTGTGTTTGTGTTCTCTTTGATAATAGGGGACACTACATCCTTTGATACTTGAATTTTACTGGCCTAGAAAGTACATCAGGACAGTAGAGGGCACAAGAAAACAAGACTAAACTGTGATACTTTAACTGGTTTCTCAGCAAACTACAATGGCCTATTGAACAGATTGAAATTTATATGGTTTTCAATCAAATCAATTTGGGAAGAAGCATTTGTTTTTACCACTTTGAAGCATAATGGGTGCATGACCAGTTAACATATTGGTGTAAAAATTCTTACTTTACAAAGATGGTCATCCTCCAACACAGAAGGAAACAGAGAACCACAGAAGATCCTACCACTAGGTTATTTTGCACTCCAGTTTGCTTTGCACATCTTCCCATAATATCATCATGAAAAGCTTAATATTCAAGGATATGATGTGACTCAGAAGGCTAATGGAAAAGGGATTCACCCACAGTTAAATCCTTTTCACAGTTCATGCTTAAACTCCGCTCAGAAAAAGTTTCTTTATGGCAGTGCAGAATTTACCACTGTTTTCTCCTCCTTTGCAGTTTCACTGTCACCACATCTGCCTTCACCACTCTTTTAGCTGTACTTCTGTCTGGAGCTGTTCCTTCATGCCCTGGCACTGGACCAAAAAGCCCAAGAAAAATATGGGGGCAAAATAAAGCAGTGTGAACTGTTTGAAAAATAAATGAACAAGTGTCTGCTTTCCTAGTGAAAAACAAAATCTCTTCCCACAAATAAATACTTTCTTTAACTGTTTCAGACAGAATCTGGAATATTATGGGGAAGTGGCAGCAGCTTTGACAAGCTCCCTGAGGTAGAGATGCATGGCTGGATGAAGGGGAAGGACTGGACATACAACATCTTTACGGATACTCCCCTGATCCTTACAGATACTTTTAAAAACTCTTTTTAAGTTAGGAGTATCCCTGTTCAGTGCTGACACCAGCACAGCTCAAACAAATACAACATGAAAACCAGTGTCACCTTCCTGATAATATCTGCTATTTTCTAGACTAGGGAGATTTCAGATTAGAAGTTAGTTGTGTGACTTACACATTTCTGACCAATATTCTGTGGTGCTTCAGGGCAAGACTGTGGTAAGACTTCCTGAGTGCTCAAAAATTTCCGTGGACATGCCTTTTTTATTGGAAGCCAAAATATTTAAAACACTAAATTTCCAGCTCTGTTCCCACGCTATCTATTTATAAACATCTCCTGTAGTTTTCTAGATTTATGAACAAGTGCATCTTTGCTATATTTTATCTGTGGAAATAACAGATGAGTATTCTTCTCATCAAGGGCTTTATATAATATCAGCTGCAATCAGTGAAAGTCACCAAGGCTGTCACCAAACTTCTTTCTTGTCTGATTTACACAATTTTACTGCTACTGTTTAAGTTTTCTGACTCCAGGAAAGCCATTTTTTCCTCTAAAAATGTATGATCCATTATAAAGGCCATTTTTAGTTCTAGTTATCTGTGATGTGAAGCTCAGCTACACACAAGTACAGTAAATAATAGATGTCGGACAAAATACCAACACAATTTTGAATTTTGAAAGACTTATATTCTTGGCATTCTAGCTCAATATTATAAAACAACGGTCTTGTTATGAAACAAGGTTCTAATCTTACCACCCTGTTAATTCTAGATCTCACTTTGTCAAACAACAGCTCCATTGTTTCTACAACTTCAACACAGCTTGCTACTATGCTTAATTTGGTATGATTTTTAGTTGATTAAATAACCAGTATGCTAAAATTGAGATTAGCTTTTTGTAAGAAAGGGGATCAACTTTTATGAAAGTATACCATTTTGATGAGTGACTTTACGCTGAAGAGAATGTCAGAAAACAAACACATATTCCAGCAAGAGGTAGACGGTGCTGTCCAGCGTTACATGTTACAGCCATTCTGACCACCCAGAACTAAATTAATATTGAATCTAGGTAATTTTCAAAATCAAATTAAAATTTGGTCACTGAGCACAAAGAATTCAAGACAACTGAACAGCTACTGAGAATCTATAGTCTGGGAATTAATTAGAAAAGAATGTCATTTCTTCCTTACATCTACAAAAGTAAGTGTTATTAATGAACTTGGCAATAAACATTCAACTAGAACTCACAGCCAATCCATGAAATCTTTGCTGATATAAGTATACTTAGCATTTACGTGGTCACTGCCATGGTTTATCCTGTTGCAGTGAGTGAACACCAAAAGCGCAGCATGAGGGTTTACATTTTGAATTATCCATTATATTAAATGGTGTCCTGAGATTCAAGCCTGGCCACCATACAAACATGCACTAGTATGCTTAAAACTTAGTCTTACCATTCCTATTTTGATATTCCCAGCAACTCAAAAACAGAACAAATCCACTGAAGTGAATATCTACACAAGGTTTTTGGTTTAATGTGTTTTAACAGCACCTATGTGTCATATGAAGTAATCAGCATCAGGATAGGAAATAATTTTAGTAATCAGCACAGCAAAAAATGAGCAATGCCACATTCTCATCAATTTTCAGACCTTACTGATTCCAGTAAAAAGACCATTATAATAAAAAGTGCAACTCTATGTCCCTTTCCAACACACTCCACAATACCCATTTTATTACTTCTTTAATGGATCTTCTGAATACAAAAAACCACAATATGCTACTGTCTTCAGTGTACATTGCACTTACACTTAGTTGAACCATTTGGAGAAATACAGAAATGCAAATAGTGAATTGGATTTCAAACAGTGACTGGTTTGCTCATAGCAGTTGCTAAACCTTATTTCTGAAGTACCATTTCCCATACACAATATACTTTCTGCCCATTGTTAAAACTGTACAACATGACATTGATTTCCAGAAACTGGAAATTAATGGAATTTCAAGGAAATCAAGGAATTCCACTAGTTTATAACTCAAAAAAGTGGTGTTAGTACAGGAACATTTACAAACAAAAATAAAAAATTACATGATGTAAAACAATAAACAATAAACATCAGTGCTGAAAAATGAAGCAATGTTTTCTCCATAAAGAGAGATTCCTAACACACTTCCAGAGATCACCTGTGCACATGAACAGTCAGATGACTGAGAAGCCTGTTCACATTGCACTCTTCAACTGGAACATGATTATCATAATTACATAGCCACCTGATACCTGGAAAAAGGGACAGTTAAGATAAAGACACAGCTAACACCTAAGCACAACCTAACTGTCATTCCAGAATCATAAGCTCCACCCATGCAGACTAGAATCACACTCCAAAAAGGAAAACACAGAATCTCTTTTATACTTTTGTTCTTGTGAGCTTTGGTTGAGAGCACTGACCCCAAGAGAATTATTTCCATAAGTGAGTGCTGGATACTCCTTACTGGTCCTTGTAAATTTTTGCTTGTAAATACCATTCGGATTCAGCAGCCCTCCACTAAAACTTCATTTAATCTTTATACTATTTTGCATCTCTGAAGAGTATAACTTCTCTTTGCATGGAAGCACCTATTTACACTGGCTTGGTTTGGTTTTCCTTTACATTCCCAACTACCATCAAGCTTAAGCAATAGTTAATATAAGTTAGGGAAATTCTCTTTATGTTCCCTGGACAAGCCTGCTGTGCTCTGCAGGAACACTGCACCTTTATGAGGGCAGTCAAACAAGTCAGGGGCTGTTATTAGCCCCCTGTTATTGGAGCATTATCCCCAGGTCAGAAACAGTTACAATCCTGCAGGTGGAATAAATTCACTGTAGGATTGAGCCACCCCTCTCCCAGAAAACAGGACTGGTGGGAGAATAAAAAACCCAAAAGGGTTTCACTATCACAAAAGACAGGGAAGCTGTAGCATTTCCAGGTATTTTTAAATGGTATAAATCATTTAAAGCAGCAAAGATACCTGAAATCAGAATCTTTCTAAGTGAATACACATTTTGCCCTGCTTTCATCCCTAGGGGCATTGTCAAACGAAATTCTACAAGCTTATTTTCAACACAGAGAAAGCACAGAACTACCAAAGCAGGTATTCCTCTTAGGTAGAGACACCAGGATGATTTAAACAGCAGAAGAGTTAGCTGTGCATTTAATCTGGATTTCCCCATGAAGAGGCAGTGATGAGTCTGCCTCTTCCCACTGCCTGCCTCACCAGAGTGAGCGGGCACGGCAGGGCCAGCTCTATCTCCCAAAGTGAGCAGGAGCAGTGGGAAAGAGGCTCTGCCTGGCTCATCCTTGCAGCCAAGCATTTGGTCTTTGGTGGGAGGAAGTCAGAAAACCAGAAACGCAGCCAAAGATAGTAAAAGGCAAGCAAGGAAGAAAATCAGCCAAGCCTTCATCCCCCCTCACTTCATGCATTCATTGTCCAGGCACCAGAGCTTCACTGCTAATCCCCTTTCCCCCACAGGTGCTCCACTCCTCTCACGAAGTATCAGCCGTCTTCTTCACTGTCCTTCTTCTATTTGTAGGCATTTGAGCATTCTCCATAGCTTTGCTAGCCATGCTCCTAGAAGACACCACATCCTGGAGTTCCTTTTTGGTTCTTGGTTCTTTTCTGAAATCCTCCCTCCCCAGTTTGCTGGGTAAGGGGGGTGTTCAGCATGTCTTTGTGCTGTGAGGCAGAGAAACATGTAAAAGTCTGGTTAACAGATCTTAAGGAAGTGGGAAGAAGCAGGGGTGAAGCTCTGAAAGCTCAGGACTCTCTGCAGTGCAGGGCTTGCTTTTCCTAAAGCTCCAAATGCCAGCCAGAACTGCTGGGAAAACCAAAATCCTGTAGATTTGCAGTGCTGTCTGACCTGCAGACACCACAGGCAACAAAGTAAGTCTTGGGGTCCTCTGTTTGTTTAGCTCTGGCTTCAAAAACCTAGGTGTGGGCACGCTTCAGAGACAGATCCTTTGAAATGGAAAAATGACAAAGTCTGAGGGAGAGTTTTTTAAAACCCTTCTATAAAAGAGAGCCCATTCCACTCATCCTGAAGTTAACAGGAAAAGCCCCAAAGAACTTCTGAAGGGCAATGTGCCCTTCCCCCCTTTGCCACCCCTAGTCAGGTCTGATCATACAGCTTTTGCCATCCTCTTGTACGGTGGGGACCTAGGTTTAAGCTCTTCTCAGCCCTGCAAAGACATAACCAGCAATGCCCTGGCTACGAGTACAGGCACGTACTGAAGGAGGGAGCTGCACTTGGAGCTGCAGCTCCATCTTCAGATGGAGATCAGCACTGGAAACAGCACAGCAGGGAAACATCCGCGGCAGCCGGACAGCTCGAACCTGCACACAGCGGGGGTAGGTCACCTTTCGACGGTGCGGTGCACGCCGCTGGGCAGCCCCTCAAGCAGCCCCCGCTGGCAGCTGCTGGCATGGCGACCTGGGTGTCCCCGGAGCAGACCTGGTGTGCTCCAGCAGTTTCCCAGTAACATCATTTTCCAGTCTCAGAAGCACACTCACGTGGCGTAATACCGAGAGACATCTCTCTTGCATTCCCAGGCCCTTTTCTCTTTCCTGGCCCCCATTTCAGTGCCTTGGGATGTTTGCATCTCCCAGAAGACTGGTCAGCCTTGACACAGGTATCCCTGCTGCCCCAGGGGGTGATGTCTGTCTATGCTGTCACCCCTCCCTGCAGAAGCAGGGAGACACTCCATGGGGCTAGTGGAGACCTGCTGCCCAGCTCCAAGGCACTGAAATGCCTGTAGCATGGATGCACCCGACACAGGCTCCAGAGGAGGAATGGAGTCTGGAGGAGGAAGCTCAGGTGAAAGCGGGGAACATGAAGAGATGATTTTCCCAGTGGGGTACAGCGAGGTCTGTGGGAAAGAAAGGAGTCAGAAGGGATAAGAGGCAGGACCCGGGGGATCTCAGTGCAGGGTGGCGATGCTCATCAGGTGGGCAGGGATGCGGGCAGCCATCAGGCAGGCCAGCGCGATGCCTGTGAGCTGCGGCAGCGCCAGCCCCAGGGCAGCTGTGGCAATATAGAACATGTTGCTGCTGACAAAGGCCAACAACTTGGGGAAGCACCCGTCGTGGTGCAGCCTGCGTGTGCCA
>NW_009921659.1:910-2684 GCF_000696875.1 Nestor notabilis | reverse complement strand
CTCTCGTGGAAGAGGTGCGCCGGCTGCGGGGGGAAGATCGCCGACCGCTTCCTGCTCTACGCCATGGACAGCTACTGGCACAGCCGCTGCCTCAAGTGCTCCTGCTGCCAGGCCCAGCTGGGGGACATCGGCACCTCCTGCTACACCAAGAGCGGCATGATCCTCTGCAGAAACGACTACATCAGGTGAGGCGGCGGCCGGGCAGCGCTTTCCCCCTTCCTCCGTGCCCTTTTTTTACCCCCCTCCCCTTCTTTTCCCTTTTTCTTCCCCTTAATGCCTGGCGGTGGGCGCCCGCGGGACAGAGGGGAGGGCTGGTGCAGGATGGCTCCTTCATTAGGAGCAGGGAGACGTGCGGGTGCGGATGTCAGCGCCTAGCCCAGGGCACAGTTGCGACTGCCAAGTGGAGGGAAGAGTTGGGGGGCGGAACGACGACTGTAACTTTAAAGTGGTTTGTCAGCACAAAACAAGTCCTAACTAAAAATAAACAGCAATCAGAGAGGCTAAATTAATCTGCTTTGTTGTAGTGCTGAAGGAGAAGTGTGCATATCTGAACGGTAAATGTTAAAATCGTAGGGCTTAAATAAGGCTGTGGCAGAGGTGCTAAATAATGAAATGCCTGCCTTTAGTATCTGATTAATTATGATATTTACATAAGCACCTTTAAACTCCTTTGAGTGGAAACAGAATGACTCATTCTCTGTTCTCCTTGTGAAAAGAGCTGATTAACCATCAGTCGGAGGGCCACCGATTCTACTTATAGCCAAAAGCAGTGACACGGTGTTTGTCTTCACGTTGCTACAGGGGAGTGTGGAACCGACATTTTTCCTTAACGTCCAGTATCGAGAGTGCAGGGGATGGGAGCAGAGGGCTGTGCTCTTGCCCTTCATTTCTTATCTCTTTCGTTTTTGAAGCTGTTTGTTAGCTTTAAATGCTGCAGATTTGGGTAGGGGGAACTAAGCCTGTTTAATCTCGCATCTGTTGGGGTACAGTAGGATTATGCAGAGTATCCCTTCCAACAAGTTTCCAATATAATTAATAGGAAGAATTCATGGGGTCAGGTGCCCATGCGATCTTTTCAGGTGAACTCAAGCTACTTAAACTCATTAATTTAAAAGGAGGCATTTTGAAGGATTACACATTTAATTTGAGTAAATGGTTTGATAGACTGATGCACATGAATGCTTCAAGGAGGTGTTCTATTTCAACATTCAGTAATTAAAAAAGAGCCCAAACCAACAAAAAAGCCCCATACCTTCCCAGCATAACAGAAATGCTTGGTTAAAACAAACTGTTTTCTTTAAATGTTTCTGGCTCTTCGTTTACAGGTTTTTACTTCTCCCCCATGTCCAAAAAGTTACGCATTTTTTTTTCCTTCCTTTCTAAAAGAAAAAAAGAAAATCAGCCACCAAATGTTACAAGTTTGCTCATGTTGTGAAACTTGACTTCTGTTGGGGGAGATGGGGACTGTGCTGCAGGTGTGCATAGGCATGGCAACCTCCTTCCTCTGAAGGGATGGAGTTAAGGCTGGGTTACTCTGATGGTGCAGCCCCTGTCCTGATACGTGGCTGCATCTTGGGTTGGCCGAGCAGACGAAAGAGCCCGCAGTGTCTTTGAGGAATTGGGGCTGTGGCTTTGATAGTTTTGGGCTTGCTTTTGGAGAGAAATACTAGAAAATCAGCACATGAAGGGGTGTGTGTGTGTGTTAATGGTGCCTTTTGGTCATCGTCCTAAGCAACAAGCCTAAGCCTGGCAGAATTGTAATTAAGTAGAGCAG
>NW_009921659.1:0-879 GCF_000696875.1 Nestor notabilis | reverse complement strand
GGAAAGAGTCGTGTTTGAAGTGGAAAAATTGACATTACTGTTAAGATGCACTGAATAGTACAGATTCATCACTCGACCAACACCATCAAACAAACCCTCAAGTCTGATTACTACTAATTAAAAAGAGAAGATGCGTCCACTGTATCCCAGAGGCAAGTTCAGGCAGGCTTATCGCAGTCCTCTGGTTTTGTGTTGCCAAGAATTAATACTCGTTTATTTTAATGTAGGCGATTATGAATAGGATGCTTTATCAGATGAGGGGTTTGAATTGATCTCCTTGTTCTATCGCCTGACTTCTCTTTAGATCTGTGTAATTTGACTTGCAAAAATAACTCTGACAGATGCTTGCTGAAACTTGAACTGGACACCGTACACTCAAGGTGGGGTAGGGCGGCCTGGCCTGCCGGGGCTGAGCTAACTTGGAGCTTTTTCCTGCTGGAAGTGGACTTCGCGGGCTTCCACGTGGGTCGTACTGGCAGGAGCAAGGCTCTCGCTCGTCCTTTTCCTTGCTGGAAAGGGCCTCATTTGGTTGTGGAGGCGATGGTGCCCATTTGGAAGCGGGTCCCTCCGGTTCCCCTCTGCCATCCTCCCCCCTCTTACTCCTCTGTGGGGCTTTTGCGGCGGCGCATTCCCCTCCGCTCTGTGCAGGAGCCAGGGGCGCAGTTCTTAACGGGAGGCGTGGGCACACCACAAAATGGGGACGAGGATTGATCGGCCCGATGGGCGCCAGGTGAAAGGGACCTGACTCCTTCGGGCCAAGACCATGGGGCCGTTCATTAATGAGCTTTTCAACCATCTGACGCTGGCTGTGGGGTTTTGTTGCTTTAACAACCCAACGCCGCTCCCCCCAAGCCTCTTACCCACCCCCACCCCCCAAAA
>NW_009921658.1:33742-36010 GCF_000696875.1 Nestor notabilis | reverse complement strand
GACAGTGGCCGAGCATCTTCATTCACCAGCTAAACAAAAACCTCTTGAATCTGAAGACCATTTTGAAATTCTCACAGTACAAAACCGAAAGACATCCAGACTTCTCATGGCATCATCCAAGAGTACTATTGGTCAACTCTAACTCTGTGTGTGGAGTGGTTTATATTAATCTATTTTGTATGGGAGATAGTCCAGGAATTCCTGTTATTGCAGTTTTCAAAAGCCATCACTAGAAGGTGTTGGGAGACGTTAAAAAATAATGATGCAAAATATGTAAAAAATTCAAATTAAATTCTCCAAATGACACCCTCAATGTAGGAATTAAGACCCAGGTTTAATAGTTGCCTTCCTACTCTATTCAGAAATGCATGTTTAGGCAGGATGGGAGAGATGGCACAGAAGAATGAACAGTGGGTACAAGCGGTTGTAGCTAGCCCTAGCTAGTTGATTCAGCTTTGCATTGCAGAGGTTATCATTCCAAAATGAGGCAGTGGAGACCGAAAACCACTAGCAAAATAGAGGGAATATAAGATAAAATATTCCATTTGTCTCAAAATGTCAGTCCTGTATTTTTATAGTATGGAATAAATGGTATCTTCAAATAAGTTCTTGAAGTGAGTGGGAAATACTAGCCAAGACGTGGTGAGACTCTACCATTTCTGTAATTGGATTGTTATTTTTGTAGCACTGTTTCCAAGAACAGAAGGTTTGTTGCTTTAAATTTTAAACTAATAACTTGAATAGTTTTAATAGAAAAAGGACTGCTTGCTAATTTGTGATTACATGCAGTTTTAAATATTGAATAGTTTAACAAAATGCTTTAATGTAGACACCTATAATTTAGAGTTTGAATAAAGTCCTTACTGCCATGTAGTAATGAGGATGCTTCCTCTTCATGTGAAATTGCACACCTGCAAAACTACTGCCCCATTTTCTTGGTAGCAAATGGTATAATTAGGATGAAAACTCCACTTTTAGTTACAGCCTCCTTATTTTTACATGCTCATTGCGTTCCAAGTTAACTCCCTTCGTAAACCTTTTGCTGTAGCCTGAAATGACTTTTAAATTAAAAAAAGAACATTTCCCCCCAGGATTCTTGAAAATTAGCAAGAGCTGAAATTCATCGTTCCATGTCCTCCCCCTCCAATTTTATTAGGTAAAAATATTGAGGGTGGGGGTGTTGTTTATCCATATATTCTATGGTATGTAGTGAAATTACTTTTCAAAAATTACAAGTTTGAAATCTTGATTGAAGAGTTTTGGGGGTTTCGGCTGTTTCCTTTAATTTATCATGATTTTCAGAGTTCGAGAGTTTCAGTGCAAAAGTGAAAGGATTAGCATGGAGACCAAATTGCAGTAAAACAGATAGAGTCAATCAGAAGGAAGCTTCCAAGTTGCTTCAATTTGAAAGTGAACACTGTGTGTGTGTGTTCAGCAAAGAGAAGACCTACTTTATGTAAGTTAAGACACAGTAGTTTGCATGCAGATAAAATACCCTACTTTTAATGTAATAAGAGGACTTTAATTTTTGTATTTGCTTTTAAAGTTTCTTTAAGCAGCATTAGCAAGCCTGTGCTGTATGCTTCCTCTGTGCTCTTACGTACTGTATTATATTGGCGATGTATGGTTGTACAGGCTTTGGTTCAAATAAGAAGGATTTTCATCTTCCTTCTTTTCAAATTCTTTTCCGTGACAGTCCAAAAATGGCAAAGAGCACTGAAGCAACTTAAAGTCATCTTCTGGAAGCAGATGTTTGAGGAGAGGTGCACCTGTACCCAGTGCTTTGCCCACTCCAAAAGAGATGGAGAGAAGCCTGCAAGCACTCATTCAAAGTAGAGAAAGCTTTTTGGAGCCCATTGATCCTTGGCTGAAGTTCAGGTGAAGGTTTCTGGTGGGTGCTTCACTTGGTGCTCTACTGACACTGCCCTGAGATGGGGTCATGGTTCACCAACAGCAGCTGATGGATTCCCACCTCTGGAGCTGGGTGTTAGGCAGAATCCTTCCATGCAAAACTGGTGTTCCCAAAGGGTTAAAATTGGTAGCTCTTGTAAATAAATTCTATAGAAGTGGACAAAGCTTTGGCTCTACTTGCAAAAGAATTCTTTTAAGTTTTGTATATTGAAGGTATAGGTAATTCCTATACCTTCACTTATATATGCAACTAAACTTCCTTTGTCTACTTCAAACTGAATTTAATACTTTCACCTGGCAATAGGAAGTGGTAGGAGGAAAGCACGTGCAACCCTGACAAACACAGTACTTAGTGGT
>NW_009921658.1:24891-33711 GCF_000696875.1 Nestor notabilis | reverse complement strand
CTGATGGTCATGAGATAGGGTGATCTTGAATACCAGCATTGTTCCTTAAAAATAAAGCAATTTCTTTTGCAAAATGGAGTAGATGGTTTCTTTCCTTTTACACTGGTGTCCTGTGTCTCCAAGAACACTGTTCCTGAGAGTAATAAAATGCCTGCTTTGTTTCTGGGTCCTGTTTCAAGCTTCTGCTTTAACCGTAGGATAGTTATATCTGGTTTAAGGATAAATAACTACATGGATAGAGTATACTTACTATGCGTAGAGCAACCTGTCATTGCCTCTTGCTCTAAATGTGGTGAAGAGACCACCACTGCACATTGTCTTTGTTTCTACTTTGTCTACATCTTCCACTTCTTGTTTATGCTAAAGTGTGTTGTGTTGGCTGTAAGGAACATCTGTCACAAACCCAAATGTTTATATTCATACAAATTGGCAGTTGTGTCAGCTCCTTAAAGTGACATTCTTCAGGATCTCTTTGTAAGCAGATGTGCTGTGACTGGAAAACCTTCTTTAATAATTAAGTACAATTAAAGAATCGTTGGAATCTGTTTGAGCTGCTGAAGCAGCATTGAAGATTGTGGGGTTTTTCATGAAAATTCAGTTGCTTGGATTTTGCATTACAAAAATATGCTAAAGTCGTGTCTGGAAATGTGAGCAACGTCTTCATAATGCAAAAATGGGGGAGTCGTGCTTAAGATTATTTATGTATTATTAAATTAGATGTATTAATCGTGAGTACAGTTTCTTCACAGAACTTCTTCATGGATTTTCCTGGTTCTAAATAGCACTTTTAAAGGCTTGATTAGAAAATAAGGTTTCACCTGTTCACTTGCCACTTAGCACTGTCGTCTAGCAACCAACCCAAAAGGAACTCTTGGATGATGATAGTATTTTGTATTTCAGTTACAAAGATGGAGCTCAGTATCTGTCCCATGCTGTGCTGTCAAATGGAGAGAGGATTTCTAATTGAATTTAAACCTCGTTGAGTTTGATCTTCTCTAGAAAGGTGGTTTTCACACTAGTGTCCTGCCTTGAGTAACTGGTGAACTATTTCTCCTCTAGGAGGAAGGAAAGGAGAAAAAGGCAAAGGGATGGGTGGCTTTAAAATCTGTCACAGAACCACTAGGTTTAGTATTAAGTTTGATTAGATTAAAAATGTGTCCATCTTTTAAAAACAGCACAGAGTTCAATGACACTCAAGCTTTAACATTTTTATGCAGTCTTTACTTTTCAGTGACTTTTTTCCTCTTCTGTGACTCTACTTTTTATACAGTTTCCTTCATTTCTACACTATTTGCCAACAGTGTTTTCAGTGCTTTTTGTCACCTGCTTTATCATTTATCCCCTCTTTTTTATATCTTCCAGAAATTCCCTTTTTCTCATTATAAGGTGTCTGCTCCCTCTTTTCTGTTTTCAGAGACCATTTCTCCTTCTCAAATTTCTTTTTCTTCCTTTTATTTTGCCTTCTCTCAAACCATAGCCTTTCTCACTGACTCTCATTAAAAATACTTGTCTTTTCTCATGCTCCATCCATTTCTCACACTCCATCCATTTCTCACACTCATTGATAAAGGCAGAAAAGGCAGGTAATTTATACCAAAGATCATATTTGGGATCATGATAACTTCATGGTTGGATGCAAAGCCAAGCCATCTAGCCAGCAGCTGTCAGTAAGGTAAAGGTTTTGTTCATGCTGGAGAATTTGCTGGACATTTCTCCCATATATCCAAATAGCTAAAAGCACTAGTCAGCTGGTATCTTCAGTTAAGGTTCTTTAGTGAGCAGCTCTCCTCCGCATTCCCTTTCTTACCTCAAAACATCCTGACTTCTTTAGGGAGCTGTCTCTTTTCAATAAGCCTAACAAATCCAGGAAGATACTGTCTATTTTTAAGGTCTTATGCATTGCCTTTTAATATTGTTTTGCCCTTGTCTTACTCCTCTGAAATATTGCACATTAGCTTCTGTGAATAAGTATCATCACTTCTGAAACTTCCATTTTAAATGCAAATATTTTGCAGAGAAAGGTGCAGAATTGACCCTTTCCATCTATTCATGTAGCAATGAAACATAATCTGGTCTCTGTCTTTGGTAACTGTGCCAAAGTCTTCACTGCAGTAGTGGTTACTTGCATTTTGGACAGATTAAGGACTGTTATGTTTTTAAGAAAATGTGTTGTTATTTCCACTGTGTTGATTCATGCAGATCATCACAGGATTCATTGGGATGAATGTCAGCAGAAACCTTGCTGGGCAGAACACCCTGTGTAGTTACTTGTTCAGAGTGGAGATATCAAAGGATCTTCTTTTGCTGTTTGTAACAGCACCAAGTATATTACCCAGGATTAACCAAGAGCCACAAGAAATTAATGTAAAATAGAATTGACAGAAAATGGAGGGAAAAAAGATAAGTGCAAGTCCAGGGTCTTTTCTGCAGGTGTTTAGTTCTCCAAAAGGATCTTGGTTTGATATGCTGAAGCAAGTTGAAACCTGGTTCAGTTCTGCTTCATGCTGGCAGTCAGTTGTCAGGCAGTGAAGATTGTCTGCCCAAGCTGAAGGTGAAAACGGGCAAGGTGGAAATCTGTGCAACCAAACTTCCCTGCTACTTTTGCTCCAGTCCTTAACTGGAGGATGTTTCAAGCTTTCTCTTGCTTTTGCTTAAGGTGGCCAAGCTTGATGGATCTTCAGCTCTTTATGCTTTGGCTAGAAAAAAACCCAGAAGTATGACTTGTACTTTCGAAAGAAGAATAATTCTCATTTTTATTGCTGGACTGTGATCAGTAGCTCTGCAGGTGCATTATAAAGATGCTAATATTTGAGAAACCTTCACTAATTCGGCAGGGCCATCTTGACTCACATTTTTAAAACACATTGAACACTTACATCTTCTGATTTAAAAGGAAAAAGAAAGAAAATAAAGAGTGTAAAACAGTAAAATGCAACCTTGTAGGCAGAATGGTTCATTACAGAAGTTGTGGGGTTTCTTTTTAATTACATGTAATAAAAAACTTGCAGATGATACCCAGTCTTTGGAGAAGGGGATAAGACAAGAAAAGCTTCCTTGCCTAAGGCCCAGAGTTGGAAATACAAGCCGTAGTTAGCTGGCATTATACTTTTTGATAATAGCAATGTCACCAATGATCTAATGATGACTTGTCCTCCCTTTCGATGATATGTCGTCCTGCAAATAATTGTGTGCATGATAGCAAATGATACAGTAAAATATTTTGATGGAAGTGACAAACAATTTCCTGTATAATGAACTGCTTCTCTGTAAAGCCTGTGTTCCTGGTAGTGTCTGCTCTTCTTTGGGCAGGATTTTATCAACAAGAGACTGGCTCTGTGGTGTTACAGGGTGTCCCCCAGCAGTTTTAGTGCTGATGCGTGACAACCATTTTGGACTTCCATTGCAGCACCTTGTTTTCTATGGGGCTGCTACTTCAGTCTGCAGGCAGAAGAACAGCCTTAGGAGATGGAAGACCGTAGCTTAACAAAACTTACCTTGTCCTCCCTCTCTCTTTTCTTCACAGAAAATACCAGAGAGGAACCCGAGTACGCCTGAGACTGCTGGATCTCGAACTCACATCTAGGTTCTTGGGTGCAACAACTGACACAACCTTGCTGGAAGCTGATGCAGTGCTTTTAGGGCTTATGGAAGGCAAGCAAACAAAGTAAAAGGAGTAAATTTCATGTAAATAAATGCATTTGTGCTTTATAGCAAATTACACAGATGAGATGTTTCCTCAGAAAATACATAAGAGGTTTCTGTCAGCTTGGTTATGTAAATAACCAAGAGATCAATAAAAGGCAATAAGCACATTGTACCTGATTCTTGCTCCTCCATATTTATTCACTCATCTTTCTAACCCTTTGCCTTTAGATTTAAATGTGGAAGGTTAATTCAGGTAATATTAGTTGAATGTTTGCATATTCTTATATGAAGAATTCCAGAGTTTGTCTTTCCATCCCAAAAGGATGTTGACCTAAGACATTGTATTCCCTTGGAGGAAGTCCAAAGCTGCTGTCATGGTGCTCCTTCCAGTACAGTGTTTCAAGCAGAACAACATCAGGGGTTCCTGATTTCAAAGTTGCAATGCAGAATGTTTACTGCAGATACTGGGTTTAATCTTTGTTATGATACATTGTGCTATTCTCTCCATCTGCATGAAGAACTAGAGATTATTTTTTTGCTTTAATTGGAGCTCTCATCTGCAATGCATGTTAATAAATTTTCCCTGGTTATTAATATAAAGTAACTATTTCAATGTAGTAGGCTAAGTGTAGGTCTTAGGATTCTGTAAATATATTTAAGGTAAATATAATGGGTGTTTGAACACACAACCAAAGAGTCACGCTATGGTGTTTCCCGTATCTTTTTGGAGCATTTGCTATCAGAGAGCATTTCTTTTGATTTCTAGTATATCCAAATCTGAATTCTTCACAGTCATTTGCCATCTGCTTAGTGCCTGGCAGTGTGCTGAGGTTAAGTGAAATTTGCCATTTATATCACCAAATGACAAAAAAAAGGCTGTTTAATCTTAAAATATTTTTTCCAAAGGCTGGAATATAATGAGATTGGTTAAGGTGGTATGCCTTGTTTGTCTGCAGTGACTGTCCAGTGACAATGTGGTTTTTGCTATGTATACTAATTCAGCAACATGCACACTGGCTTAAGCATGTGTTATCCAGATCCACCACAGCCTTTCTGCTGGAGCTGGCCACATGAGCAGGGATGGGGCCGCTGAAAGATAGTATAGCTCCTTCTGCCTCTCATGACTGAGTATATTGGTATTTCAGTTGTGTGAGGGAAGAGGAGAAAAGGGGTTCCTAAACAAGCAGAGTATCGGGGAGCCAGCTCCAGGCTCACACACCCCTTTCCTTGCCTGCATCTGAGAGATACTTGGATGACATGGGATCAGAGAGCAGAAAATGGGAGCAATTCTGTTATATTGCAGCTGGCCTATGGGTGAGATTGCCACCCAAGTTAAGTCTTCATATGGCCCCACAAAACTCATTTAGAACAGGATACAAAAACTTTACTCTGCCTAGAGGTCTTTTCCAAAAACATTGTCATTTCTCTTTTAAAGGTTGTCGTCTTTCAGTTTGGATGGGGTTTTGAGCAACCTGTGATCTAGTGGAAAGTGTCCTTGCTGTGGGTGTGGAACTGGATGATCTTTAAAGTCCTTTCTAAGCCAAACCATTCTATGATTCTATGATTTTTTTTTGTTTGAAAGCATATACACAGAAGAGTATGGGATGGGAAAGTGCACTCCTCTGCCCAAAAGAAAAACTTGGCAAAAGCAATAAAAGACAACTCTTTTCCTACCTTTGCCCCTTTGTAACACCAAGAAGAGAGGTATAGTGCAGGCTACGGGAGTTTCCAAAATACGACTCATACATGATCTGTCAAGAAGAATATTTTTAATATATTTATTTGCCAAAAATACTAGGAGGAATCACATGGAAAATGCACAATCATTCTGAAAGGAATGGGCATGTTTTAGCAGATCATTTTATAGTTTTTCAAACTGAAGTTTGAAATCAGTAAGGAACCAAGCAAGAGAGAGGAAACAAGCAGTGTGAGCTTGTTTCCTCTTTTGCTTTAATTTGCTCATTCATCTCAGGGATCTTAATTAGGGAAGTTTGAACATGAATTTCATTGGGTAAGATAACTCTTAGCCTCCAGGCAAAGAGTTATCCTAGCACTGGAGCAGGAAAGGAACCCAGAAGGAATTTAAAATATCAAAGAGAAATCATGTCTGTTCAATGTAACTCATCCTATATGCTTGATCAACCTCAAGTAAGAGTGATTTGGGAGGAAACACGTGTTAACATTTTGGGGGCAGACTAAGAGTTATTGCACAGTAGGGTATCAAATAGTGATTTTATCAGATCTTCTTCTGGATGACCGTTAGAGAAGTGGCTTGCTGTTTCAAATGCAGCTTAGTGTTTTATTTGGAAACCCACAAGTTCACATAAACCGACCCAGTTCTACAAATCGTGTGGTTGAACCGTCAGTGGCTTTAAGCTGCTGCTGGCCTTTCTGGCCTTTGGAGAACCAGTCTCCCCAAAGCTCATCTTCAGTAACCTTCAAGACGGTTATTTATTGGATCTCTAAACTCATCAGACAAGAGCTGTCCCATGGAGGAATCTCTGACTGGGGTAGCCTATGCCCATCACACATAGCCTCAATTCTGTACATCTCCCAGTGCAGAATTACAATGGCAGAGCAGGGAGTTCTGAAATGTCTTTGTGGTGGGCTCTTGGGCTTGTGTTTCGTACTTGTAATACCTACGCATGACAAGAATATGTGCAGAATATATGTCCTTAATGCAGCGTAAAGAACCACCGGTGCTCATTACTGAACAACCACAATGGCACAACTCCATGGCCCTGTGTCTGTAAGACTATTCTCATTTTTCACGCCAATCTTTTATCCAAGTAGAAATTGACAATGTAAAGAGGTATTTCTAGGGCCATCCATATGTAAGAATTAACAAATGTGGACATGTTTCTGCTGGATGCCACCTATCCCCAGAAGTTCCCTCCTTCTTCATGGCCACATGCCTTTTTGCTCCTTCTCTTTGCATCTTTCCAGACACACAAAAGGGTATGTACAACCTGTTCTTGAGCAATGCACAGTGAGGTCTCCTTGCCCACATGGTTCAGATTCCTGAGTGGCCTTGCATGTGCCTTGGACTGGGCTGTTGCATGAATGTGACTTCCTGTTTGGAGGTTGTTCTTGTGTGAGGATAGTTGTTTGTACTAACATAAAGGAAGGGTAACACCACCCCAGCAGCTCCTGCAGCACTGTGCGCAGTCCGCACCACCACCTGGGATACTCTTATCATCTACTACATGCATTACAAATATTAACCAAATGAATGCTACTGATTCAACATTCTGAGACTTTGTAGCTTCAAGTGTAAATCCACCATTTTGCTGAGAATCCTGAGGCTGGTATAAGCTGAGTTCTGTGGCTACTTTCATCTGACTGCCAACATCAGGAATGTCTCCGTGTGCCATGCTGTGTTTTCTTCTAAATTTTGGAATTTAGTCTTACTCTGAAGCACTGACCAGATGAGAAAAGGCAATTACTAAAGTCATATGGATATTGCCCAAGGAAGCTGTGGCTGCCCCATCCCTGGCAGTGTTCAAGGCCAGTTTGGACGGGACTTTAGCAGCCTGGTCTAGTAGAAGGTGTCCCTGCCCATGGCCGATGGGGTTGGAACTAGATGATCCTTAAGGTCCCTTCCAACACAAACCATTCCGTGATTCTATGATATAATCTCACACAATTAATTTTTTGGACTATGCAGCTGAGAAGACATTCAGTGTTAGCAGATCTCTTTGTTTCCTGATCCTTTTTTCAGAAGGGTTTTTCCTATAACAGTCTTAATTTTTTAGAGCATTTAAGGTTTTTTGCTCTGAAAATTTTCAGGTACCTGAAACAGGTCTGTTTCAGGCAACAGACCCCAACTCATTAGCAGATGCTCAATTCTCCATCCTCCTCTATCAGGTAATAGCGGATAGCGTGCATGCTGCCCACATCTCTTAATTGAAAAATTTCTCACTTAAATTTGGATGAGGATGACAGATTCACTTCAAGTAGTTGTAATTCGTGCTCAGTATGGTGTAAAACTTAGACTTGGAGATGTAATGCTGAGTGCTCAGAGAACAGCGTGGAACACATCCTCAGCAGAGGAAGAAGGGCTTACTCTATTCTCAGTCTCGCCGTCCCCACTCCATTGGGTGCTCTGTGTATGTGCTGGCAATGGAGTGCTGGGTGATTCGGTGGCAAGTAGCTGTGGGAAGGTACAAATCTTCACTTCTATGCAAGCGAGAAATGTTTCTATACATTCTGGTAGAAGGACACTTTCTAAGCCATAACTGAAGTGCCCATGAACTTCACTGTACCCCACGTCCACATCTTACTCTACCCAAACACTATACCTGAATGTCCATAGTGCTTTCTGGTTTTACAGATGTGCTTATAAGCAAAGGTAGCTTTAATAAAAACCGAACCAAAGCTTATTTGGGTCTTAGCTAAAGCAATAATTTGCCTTTTGGTGTTATTCAGGTCCTGTTTGAAGGCATTAATATTCCTAAAACTCTACCTTTTATTTTATGAACAGAGCATTAAAACGCTTTATGCATGCTTGGAAAGTAAAATAGCTTTATCATGATGTGGAGTTGGAAGAAAAATGAAAATAGTTCAATGTTCTTTTGATGGCTGATGTGCAATAACAAGACCTGGTAAATCCCCGTGGGTTTGTCTGCCCTTTCATATTCCAGGCCTTTAGGTGATCAGATGAAAAAGGGAAATGCTGAAGAAATCAGGCCTGCCTATTGAGAGCAAAATAGCACCTTGCCATCAAAGCTTTGGCACTGAGCTTGTTTGTAAAGAAAAGAATACTTCACATTTTACTTTTCTTCAGGGCATTCTGCAAAGTTTGGGTTCCTCCTTATTTCTTAATGCTGTCATATTTATAAACCAGGCAAGTTATTGTTCAGGCTTTACTTCTGACGATGTTAGTCCCTTATGCTGGGGAAGCTTTTCAAGTCTGTTTTGGCTAGAGAGCATTTCTGCTAGATACAAGTGTGCACACTACATGTGTTTGCTGGTAAATTATGCATTCTGGGGAAGTGTTTATCACATTTGAAGGGTCTGGACTGCCCAAATGAGGCTATTACGTTGTCATCTGGCTATAACCCAAAATAAATATTATCCCTGGTATGACTGCATTAGACTAACATCAGTAAGTTCTTAAATGCTCTATAAGTGTTCTTGTTTCCTTCTGGGTTGTGTCTTGTTCAATCAGAGTTC
>NW_009921658.1:20245-24878 GCF_000696875.1 Nestor notabilis | reverse complement strand
TCCCTCTACACAGGGGCTGTAGCGAGGGAATCAGCCATGTGTTAACATTGCAGCCTGCCTGCAGCAGGCTGGGTGGCAAGTGCAGCCAAGAGTTATGCTTCCCAAATGGGTTAATCCATCCAAGGCTCCCTTTGAGGCAGATGCTGTAGTCACTCTGCAGCTTTGGGTTTGCTTTTGAAAGTGGCAGCATATTTAAATTATTTTAAAATGTTGACATTTAAAGTAGTAAAAAGGTCTTTTTTCTCCTGTCTTTGTGATAAATCAAAGAACTACTTCAATAATCAGCTCTTTTATTAACTGCCTCTCACACAACAACAGCTCAGCTGATGGAATCTTTGCTTGTCTTCTCAGCCTCAGACCTGGTTGGCGTTAAAGACATGACACGTAGGGGAACTTAAGTGTTATTTCACAGTCTCAGTCCAGTCAGCATGGGGAAGAAAGTTAAGAGCTTATAAATACTTCTCTTCCCAGGGAGAGAAGTTGCTATCTTCTCATAAAAATAAATAAATTGAATACAAATTAAACACAAGACTAACTGAAGCTGAAGGCCACAGCCTAATGTGCCAATGCCAAAACATACAGAGATATCAGAGAAACGAGTTCAGGATACATACTGACCTGCCTCACAATGGGCATTGTGCTGAACATCTCTGAGTGGTCGTGGTGACGAAGAGAGATAGATGCCTGAGGACTGGAGGAAAGCAAATGTCATTCCTATCCTCAAAAAGGGCCTGAAGGAGGACCCCAGCGGTGCCCAGTAACAGGACCAGAGGCAATGGGCACACACCGAAACACAGGAGGTTCCCTCTGAACATCAGGAAATGCTTTTTCATTGTGAGAGTGACCAAGCACTGGCACAGGTTGTCCAGGGAGGTTGTGGAGTCTCCTTCCTTGGAGATATTCCAAAGCCATCTGGATATGGTCGTGGGCAATCAGCTCTATGTGACCCTGCTTGAGGAGTGGGTATGGACCAGATGACCTCCAGAGGTCCCTTCCCATCTCACCTGTGCTGTGATTGTGTGTTCTGCCAGCATCTTCTGATGCCACTCTGAACACTGCTTCTTTTATTTCTCTAAGTTTGTGAAAGCTTAGAACTTCCTCTGTACACCTTGGCATGGAGGTGATCTGCTCCTGAGCTAGGAGGGTATGCTTTGAGACCCGATTGCTAACGGGCTGTCTTGAGAGTGACAAGGGTGGGAATTGGTACCTTCTGTGTATCCTTGAGGCTGCCTTGCTCTTTGTTCAGCATGGCCTTCCCTGCGGTGCAAGGGAGATGGTGGCTACTGCATATGGCTACTGCCATCTCCCACTTCTGCCAAAGGTATCGTTCCTCTTGCTTTATTCCTACTGCATATATGGGCAAACCACGAATAGATTCTAACTTAGATTTCCTTAGGTTCAGGCTCCTGTACAGTGTGGTAGAGAAGTCCATCAGCTCAGAGTTTGGCCTCAGCCACACCAAGTTAAAGGGCAGATCTGTGAATATGGCTTGCAGCTGGCACAGCTGCTGTTGAAGGATGTTTTTTCAGAGTGGTGATGGTCCATGGACTCCTATGTCTGAATGTCTTCTCTTGCTAGTCACTTCCCCGTCTGCCAAAGCCCTTGTGTGAGCTCCCCTGGCTTGTTGCAAGCTAGCATGGATCTAGCTGTTAAAATGCTTCACTCAGAGAATGACATTTAAATAGGGCTGTCGTGGTTTGCTCAGGATCACCCAAGTGCTGAGCAGGCGCTGGCGTGTGATTTCATTGTGTCTTGAGGACCAGACTTTGCTGTATGCGATTGAGGGCCTCATGTGCTCGTTTAGGCTCCCATTCTCTCTGGAAGACCGTCGCTGCATTCATAGCAGCGTTTGGGGTGGCAGGGTCTTCAGCAAGCTTGGGAAGGATGCATTGGCCCCAGTGGTTGGGGTTTCCCTCCGCTGGGCGAGCAGCGGGAGGCAAGAGCTGGAGCCGGCGGAGGCAGGCGGCTGCCTGACAGCTCGAGCTGTGAAAGAGCAGCGTTGGCTCAAAATCCCTGCCGTGCCCTCTGCACCTCGGGCCGCGGCTCCTCTGCACACGCTGGGTCCCGGGGGAGCCGGAGTTTCATTTACCGACGGAATGACTCTCACAAAGGTGTCCCCGTCCCAATTAGCGCTGCAGTCGTCGGGCCCGATGGTGGGTTAAACCGAGCGGTGTGGGGCCGGGGGACGCAGCAGGAGAGCGGGCAGCGTGCACCGGGGGGGGACCGGGGCGCTGGACCCTTTCAAGCGAGCTGCGACGCGCCGGGTTCTTGTGTGAAAAACAAGGGGCACAATGCTGGAGTCGTAACCTCCTCACCCCTGACGGCATGGGAAAGTGCACTCCTCAGCTGTTGGGTATAGAAAGGCTGCTGCAGGCATGAGAAATGTTCATAAAAATGCTTTAGAGCCTGCCCTTCTACTCTGCACATGTCATCTTGCCTATCAAACTGCCTAATTGGAAAATTAGGCTGGCCTTCATTTACAGCCCTGAAAGTTCATGCCAATAATTTCCCAGAGACTTTCTTCTTTTTTTCCAATTGTTGCTATAAACGGTTTCAGCACATTGGAAATCTGTATTGGAGAAAAACCCCAACCCACCCGGAAAGAGCGGACCTTTCATTTCAGAGAGATTCTCTGATTTCTGTGTGTGAAATTGTATTGTTGTGCATCCTGTGAATGAGCATCCGGAGATGAATGCGAGCCCCTGTGTTTTTTCCATGCATCATTTCTATTTGACCATATGCGGGGAGCTGAGCATATTTTAATTTACAGCATGTTATAATCTTATTTTAGGGCTTAATGCACCTGCTATTTTCTATCTGCTGAGGCTCTTGAAACAGCAGTGAGCAGAAGCTGCCTTGCAGCTGTAAACGTCCCCCCCCCCCCCCCAGGGTCTCATGTCCGTGGGCACCGTTGATCCCGAGTCACTAAGGAGATCTGTGATAGTGCAGGGTCAGACCAGGGGGTTGAATCCTTCCTGACTGTGATCAGAACTCAGCCTTGCAGTTAGCCACATCCAGATAGCTGCAGCCTACACCTTTGCGATGTCTGGTTTGGACTCTGTTTAGATGACATACATGGTGGAGATCTCCTTTCTGTGCCTTCAGAGTCCATCAGAGTTGGCTGATGGGGTAAAGGCAGCAGTGACCATACATGCCAGGCTGTCTTGTTTCTCCTGTGCTCCATGGCTGACTGAGCAAGGACTCGGGGAGGCAGCATGGCGAGGTGCTTTTATTGCTCCTGCTGTTGGCTGCGTTGGAAGCTGGACAGGCTGACAAACCTCTTTTTACTGTGTCTCTTGGCAGCAATAGAAGTGCTTGATGTGTACAGCAAGGACTAGAGCATGGCTTGATAAACCTGCTAGGCCTCTGGATTTTTATCTTGTTGCTGAAGAGGTCCATATCTAAGATGATTTTCAAGGTCAACATTGGATACCTTGAGACAGCTGCCATGTGCTAAGGCCATGGACACATCCTTCCTGGTCCTGCTGAGCCATCTCGAGAGGCTGCTGCTCTTTCACAGCTGCTCTGCTACTTCCCACTCCAGAAACACACTCCTGGGTGAGCTTCCAACCAACTTTGACCATGCTGTTTGTACAGTTTAGGGCTAGATTATCATTCTGGTTACTTGTTTTGGAAGACGTGCTACAGGAACAGGGGTGGGGAGTGAGAGGGAGGGAGGGAGAGAGAGAGGGAGGAAGGACATCTGGCACGAGTTGGGGGCAGTTACCTTTCCATCTCCAGGAGAAGAGCACATCCTCTTGCACTGGAGCAAGAGGATGCCCATGGGTGAGGCAGCTTAGGATCAGGATGCAACCCCAAGGTTAGAGTTTGGCAGGTTCAGCTCTTCTCTTGGTGAAGCAAGCTATATGTGTAAGCAAGACCCCAAGCCTTCATCTTCCCCTAAAATTGTCACCACACACAGGCTGGGGCTGAGATCCAACGCTGATGCAGAAAGAAGAGTTCGCTTAATGAATTGCCACCAGCAATTATGACAATGATTTTCCTCGAGCTATCCTATCCATCCAAGCCATGGCAGCCCAAACAACTTTGTTTAGGCTCTGGCAGGGCCGTAGAATTAAGTGTGAGTGAGTTACGTCAATACAGCTTTGCACATTGCCATGACTGACCCACAGATCAGAAGGGAAGCAAAGGTTGGGTTTTTATGGGTGAAAACCAAAACATTAGGGTAAAGGAAATACAGAGAACAGAGAGAAAGCAAAGCAAACAGAACTCCTGCTCATCTCAGATTCTATCTGCCCTCCCTGCAGGCATATAGTGTTGCATGGAAAGTCGCCCTGCGATGAAGGACCTGTGTGTCCCTGAGAGCATCACTGCCATTTCACCGGGCAGAACAAATGTGTGGTCCCTTGTGCAACCTAGAGAGGTTCATAGTGTACAGTATGGAGCACAAATGTGCATGGGTGGAGAAAATAGGATGTAAAAGGTACATTTCTTTAATTCACATAGAAAGATAAGAGCATGCTGCTGGCTGTCCACAGCAGTACCTCTGGCAGCACATTGCTGCGTCTCCCTTCAATGTCGTGGTAAGACCCAGAGCTGAGCTGAGTCCCCCCTGCAAAAGGGCCAATTATAACATCTCTGACCTTACTGTGGGTGCCTTGTTTGCTGGTAT
>NW_009921658.1:2269-20214 GCF_000696875.1 Nestor notabilis | reverse complement strand
CCAGGCTGGAGGAGCTGCCACTGAGCACCTTGATGCAAACCACAGTAGAACCCCGTGAGCTCTGAAGATGTGCAGCTGGGAAGGACCTTCTCCAAGTCGTTAGCCCCAGATTACCTGCTATTCATAGAAAAGCACAGCTTTTAAGTACGTTACTCTATTTGTGCTCCTTGGCACAGGACGTGGTGTCTGGCTTTGCCAGGGATGTGCCCCCTCTACCACCTTCCCTCCGAGCAGGCCCACACTTGGCCAGCATGAAGTTAACGGGAGGGATCTTCCCTGCCTTCCGCTGCTTACAATGGAGATTAGTTCAATGGGATGAAAGGTTGATGGTGGGGAAGCATGTCAGAAAACACAATGCAGAGAACACAACTCTTGGGAGAGCCGTTTGTTTTGTTATTTGAAAGGGCTCAGGATTTAGCCAAGGGGGCGTAGTTATAATTTACTTTAAGGGATGCTGACAACTGCATTTGTCAAGTTAGATTATGGTCATACTGTCATAAAGGATCACTCTGTTGTTTTACTGCTAGTGTATATCTGCAGAAGTACTTTGGGCCTCAATGAAGATAAAAATATGGCTCTGATGTGCGAAACCCCGTACTGCTGCCTGAATTTCCACGCTGCTTCGTGGCCCTTTGGCCAGGATGGGACTATTCAGTGCATAGATCTGAGCGCTTGAATGGATTTTAAGTCTTTGTAGATCTGAAATAGCTTGACCTTCTGACAGTCACACTCTCTTAATCACTTGTCCTAAATACAGGCGGACTGAATGGGATATGCCCAGATATTTTCTAATAGATGTGAGCTCAGTGCTGAAGAGACTGGGCCAACACGGGCACCTTGATCTGCCTGTACACTCAGAGGTAGGCACTTTTATAGCAAAACCTCATGCCCTTAAACTTACATTTTGCTATCATTATCATGACTTTCTTACCAACTTATACTACTGTGCTTACACAGAATATTACTATTTGCCATCCCCATTTATTTGTCTTAATTTTTAATTTCAGGCTTTAAATATCTGAAGATTGATATGAGGTTTTTCCATTTCCTCAGAAGAATGCCTGTTTGAAAAAGCCAAGTACTCCCAAGGAAGCTGCCAGCACCGCCACCCAGCCTGTTCGCGGGGACGATGATGCTTAGCAAGGGTACAGGCACTTCTGGGGTACTGAGCCACATGGGACAGCTGTGAAACATTTCAAGCTCCAGACATGAAATATGGCCCCTCTCAGGCTGTGTACCAGTGAATGTGGGCAGCCCCCCGCACAAAGCAAGTGATTTGAATATAAATGGTGGGACTTTGCTGCAGTTGTCCACACTGAGGTGCTAGTTAAGAAACAGCTTGAGTTTGGTGTGCTTGTGCTAGATTCCTCACCATCCCTTCTCTTCGTGGGAAAAGAGGGATGACGAACTGGATCAATGCATGAGGAGACAACTGCCTGTGCTATTGTTTTCCCATTACTTCCCAAATACTCTCTCCCTTCTACCCCATGTTTGCTACTCTTCATGCTGTGCTCCTGAAAAGCAGTAGTTCAGCTTAGGTGAGTTCAGTCTTTCCACCCTGAAGGGTTATTGTGAAAGATTTGTTTTCAGCATGAGGGTGGGTACATTAACACACACCTCTCACACCGAGGCAGAACAGGATGTTGGCAGTGCACATCTCATTCACCTGGAGCAGTTTGTGGGTGCTCATGCAAGGTAATTCACTGCGTGTTCGCCTGAATGGAGACCCTCCTGGGGTGCTGCCTCTGGCTTTTCAAAACTCAGGGTTAACTGGCAAACCCTGAGTTTATTGTATCGTGCTATATTTTAGTATAGGGATACTCCAGTTCTGAGCCTGGCCTTGCATCTCGGCTGCAGCAGTTGCCCATGGCCGCAGGCGCAGGCAGGTTTAGTCACTGGAGCTTCCTTCCTGGCATCCGGCTCTCCCCATCTTCTCAAGTTCACGGTCCCTTGAAACCGAAGCTAAAGGAGACTCCGCTGGGCTTTTCCTGGTGTTTTTCCTCCCAGGGGCCATGTTACCCGTGTGAGTGCTGCGACAGCCGGGGTCTGGCCGTGCTGTGCCGTGCCGTGCCGTGCCGGTGGCACAGCTGTGCTGCTGGCCCCGCGCAGAGCCAGGGCTGGTGGGCACACCTCGCGTTAGCCATGTGGCCAGCGTTTAACCGCAACATCACCGGCTCGCATCCCGACAGCTGACAGCCTGAATAATTTACTGCATGCAAATGGTGGGACCTGCTGTCTCTGTTAGTGCCAGGATCCGATTGCCACAGACCATTAATCGTAATTACTAGTTTGTGCTGACAGGAGCAGAGCCATCACCCTGTGAGCGATTAGGCAGCTACTGGGAGACCATCCTCCTCCTCCTCGCCCTCCCCTGCAAGGCTGCTGGGGCTTCTTTCTTTCTTTTTTCTTAATTTAACTGAACTGCAAGGCCAGACCCAGTGACTCCCATATGCTGCAGCCCCTGGGCAATGCAGGAGAAGCCCCTGCCCCAGGGGAACATGGTTGTTTTAGGGACTAATTGGTGCCTGAGGATTTTGCAAGTGCTGCCCCAGGGTGCGCAGGACACTGCTTGAGAAGAAGAGGTTCCATGGCACAAGTTCCGCTGCAGGGTATCAGGGCCACCAGCCTCAGCTGGCTTGCAGGGGACCATCCTCCTGTGTGGAATCTGGCACAACCGTCAGTCCGGTTTTAAACAGCCAAAGCAAAGGAGCATCCTTCCCTGTATTGTCTCTTAGATTTCCTTACCAAGAAGCTTCTTCATGACAGCGTTCCTCTCTTTTCCTTTTTACTTTGCCATTTCCAGACTATCTTCCCCACCCTTAGCTGGGCCATCCCCTAAAATGGCTCAGGCACCCTTTCTGCATTGCTCAGGTACCTTCTCTGCTCCATAAACCCTTCAGGTTCTCCTGTGAAGCAGATTTGGTCCTCAGTCGTCTTTGCTGATCAATCAACTCTTTGTGAACACACTAGCTTTCAGTTTTGGGTGCTTGTGCAATCAGGGGAATAGCAGGATTCAGGTCCCAAACCACAGAGGTTATGTTCCATTGTGGTATTTGTAGCTGCCGCTCAGCTGCTGTAGCCATGGGGTGTGCTTGGGAGGGTGGATTCCCAGCACACATGGTTGGAGTAAGGCAGAGAGTCAGAAAAGAGAAGGCCTTCCTCCCTCCAAAGCCTGGGAGAGCAGGCTAGAGGGAAAGGAGGGAGGGAGGTGAGATGGTGGGTGCAGGGGACGGGGAACAACAGAGGAGGAGGCAGCAGAGGGACTGGATGGTGGGGCAAGAGCACACCCAGCCCTGGAGCAAGCCCAGGCCTTGGGAAGCTGCTGGTCAGAGCTGGGCATGAGGGAGCAGGGCTGCTCGTTTTGGCTTGCAGTGACAAATGACAGTCTTTCAAGTCGTCACTTTCTAATTGATGACTGACTGCGTGAGAGTGCAAGCCCACACGAACAACTGTCGTTTGGGTAGCTGGGGGATGCAGAGGGCTGGGGAAAAAGCCCCTCTGGAAATGGTGTAATGAGCCTGTTTGGCACCTCTAAGCATGTCAGCTATTTCAGGTATGTTTGCTAAACTTCTCCGTTACTTGCCAGCACATGATACAGCTATGCCTGCGTGCGTGTGCATGCTGCATATAAGAGGATGTATGCTGGTGCAATGATACACAGGTTTCTTTTAAGTCTATCATGTCAGGCCCCATGTATAGCAGATGAAAATGAGATGTGCTGGTGGGTTTCTGCTCTTGTTGACACAAACTGTATTTAGTCTTGACCAGCTCTTAGACATTTGAGAAGAGGGAATTGTTTTTCTTGTTCCTTTTCTTTATGTACTCTCTGGCACAAATCACAAATAGCACAAGCCCTCTGTTACCCATCTCCCCTCCCTGTCAATCGTATACTTGGAATACGCAGCTGAATCCAGGCAAAAATGTTGGAAAATCTCTGGTGGGGGGAAGACATCATCTGATCCCTTCCCTAATTAGAACACAGGCTTGATTTGTCTATCTTGAAATGTGAAAGGCATTTGTATGTTAAGCAAATACTTAACAAAGGCTTATTTCAACCCTGCACAAATGTATGCGGCTCTCCAGCCTGCTCAGTTTTCCCAGGAATATGAGCATTAAGGGGAAGATGCAAACATTTGCGTCCTTCTGGTGCTGAGAAAAAGAGATGGCTGAGGGCAGGTGCGATAGAGGTCTATAACACCATTTTATGGTAGGGATTGGTTGTTCTTCCAGTGCAAGGAATAGGGGCAACCAACGAAGCCAGCAAGAGGCGAGTTCAGAGCGAACGAAAGACAAAACCTTCTCCAGATGATGTGTAGCTGCAGGACACTGGGAAAATTGGAAGGGTGCGCAGATTGAAGGGGAAACTCGGCAGATCAAAGGAGGGGAAGGCTGTTGTGTGTTCCTAAATGCACAGAAGATGCTGCTGGCTGCGGCAAATCTGTCAGCAGTTGGAAGCTGGGCAATGCTGGACTGACCCAGTACAGCTGTTCTCGTCTCAGTCATCCCCCAGACAGGAGATCTGCTCTTGATGAGGTGTCTGGGCCACATCCCATGCACTGCATCAGCCAGCTGTGGTTGGCTAAAACAGCTTCACCCATGACATCTATCTACTCCCAACATCCCTCTGATGGGCTTCAGGAGCTCTGTGTCCTCCAAGGCATTTATCAGTGTCAGTCTGTGACTGGCCTGGAAAACCACTCTGCTTGAGCTGGCCTGAGAAGGAGGCTCAGTCAAAGCTGTGACGAGGTTTGCAGGTATTTCCATGGCTGAGGTGGTTACTTTGCCTTCATGCAGAGAAGGACTTGGCCCCCAAAGCCCTGCTGCTCATGATGCCTGTGGCATTGCTCTGGCTTAGAGGAGCTGTTTCTCACTGCACATGAACACTGGCCAGGTTGTTCCAAACTGCAGCTGCCACCTTGTACCAGTTAAGGCCTCCTCAGAAAGCACCTTCAAAATAGCACTAAAATAGGTATGAAAAAACCAAACCCAAACCAAACAGCGCAAAGCCACCACCAACAGCAAAACCAAGCAATTTTTAAAATTCAGTTATCAAATGTCGTGATTGTTTTGATATGACACAGCTTATTTCTGAATGAGGAACGTGGGGTAAATATCTAGAATCTCATTTGAAATGCTAGAAAAGCATACTTTTGCTGAAAGTTTCATCTTCCGCATCTGTGTTTTGCTGGGATTTGCTGTACCAGCCGAGGCACGGAAAGGTCCTCAGCAGCTCTGCAGGTGCACAGGCTGTTAAACACAAACGGTTTTACAAGGGCAAACTCACTAAACAAGTTTAATTTGTATATTCTTCTCTTTGCTTAGGTGACCTTGCAGTATGAGCCTCTGAAATGCATCTCCATGGTGGTGGGACGTCCCATGTGCCTGCATGCTCTGCAGTGCACCATTATCTATGTCTTGGTGCTTTGCTCTCCCCTCATGCTTGGCTTTTATAAGGAACTATGCAGCATAACATAGTTATGTTCCTGGGGGACGGGCAGGAAGGGGTGACACTTTGATTGACCATTTTACATAATCTTTAACAATAGAAGGGTTTTAGTGACTTGGTACAGCCTGTACTCAACATAAAACCCAGTCTGTTATCTAGAAGTGCTTAGATGGTGAGATAAGCTGTTAATGCTAGTAGAGGAACATTACTGAATAAGAATACAATGATGATTATTTTTTCCCACTTCCACTCTTTTTTCCTTATTTAAAATATTCCCTTGAGCATTACCTGATAGACTTGGGTCCTGCATCAGGTCATTGTTTTGGTTGGACAGGCTGAGATCTTTTCCTCATTTTAGCTGATGCTAAAATTGCATTTTATTCCTTCTTTTTTAAGTAACTCAAGATATGTGCTAACCGAGATACACATGTGTTCCAATCTGATGGAAAGAAGCTTTTAGATCCTAAGAAGTAAAAAACCCCCTTGTTCCAGATTACAGGGATATGTATTATGTAGTGATATTAATACTTCAGTAAGAGAAAATTTTATGCAATGAAAATTTTTCCCTTTTTGTTTTGCTGAAACTTCTGCTGAACTAGCAGCTGTTGTACTCCATTCCAGGATGTATGCTGATGGGTGTCTAAATAGCACTTAAATTGCAGACAAGAACGATACTAGGACAATCTATCAGCAGAGTCATCTTCTGGGGCTTGTCATGGAGGAATTAGAAAGAAACCCACCTGCAGTCATGCAGGAGGTGCCTGTGTTTGCCAACTGAGTGGCAGGAGAACAAGGAGCAGGGCTTTAAGCTTCCTTGTATACAAAGGTGAGGGGAATGGAGTCAGGCTCCAGTGCCTGTCCTTCGCATGTGTGCCTCAGTTCTTGGGTGTGCTGGTTGTCCTCAGCTCTGCAAAAGGAGGATGTTCTCCAAGGCAGTGCTGCTGCCCTGGCATCAAAGGGGGGATCGATGCCCTCTTGAAACTGGCCCTTCCCTAAGAGTCCCTCCATGGAGCCAGGGATGCTTGTCCACATTCAGGACATCATGTGGGTCTGTCACATCTCTGTCTCAGCTCCATCCTGCCCTGTCAGGAGGGAGAGCAATGTGAGGTATGGAGGGAGCCAGGGGAATTACATTTTTACAGGGGAGAGTGAGGTCCCTGTGGTGTGAGAGGATGTGGGGACAGGTACGTGTTTTGAGGAAGGACTGGGGAGAAGGGGCTGCCCCTCAGGAATAGCAGGTTTGATGGAATCCTGCCCAAAACATCTCTGCTACAGAGGGGCAGTGGGGAGGCACCTGGGCCCAGTGGCTCTCCTAACTTGTGCGGTGCAGCTATAGGAGAGGCATCAATTCTGCAAAAATGGCATTGCAGAGGTTAACAATTCAGCATTGTCACGCTGTGGCAGGGAAGGCAAGTGTCCTACTGGGACATGTAACAGGAGAATAGCTTGGTAGGACCTACAATCCAATCTTTCCACTCTGCTCACACTTGTGTGGCCTCCACTGGGACACCAGTTCCAGTTTTAGTTTCAGTACTGCAAAAACGAGGAGGGTCAGTCGCTGAGAATGCAGAAGAAAACAGTGCTCAGGGGCCTGCGTTACATTTCTCAGGAAACGTTGAAAAATCAGCATTGTTTGGATTGATGAAAATACAGAGGGTTTCAATTCATACCTGTCCGCTGTGGGGAGCAGCATTCTCTGTGTCCGTGGAAGACACGAAAGAAAAATGATGGTTTAAATTGCGGTAGGGGAGCATTGCAATAGGCTTCATAAAATCATTTCTATCAGTAAGGAAACTGAAGGAGTAGGAAGAACTTTCTGAGGGAATTTGTTCAGCTTTTGTTACTGGAAATCTTGAAGGACAGCTCAGACAAGCATCTACCTGACTGCTCTCCTGCCCTGAGTGGGGGAGTAAGTGAGAGGACTTCTCGAACTCTCTCCTCTTCTAGGACTTAGTGAAGGGCGTTAAACGTGTGCTTGAATCAGACTGGAGTCATCAGCTTTGTCTTGGCTAGGATACAAGCATTATAAAAACTGCTAAAATTGATCCATATTCAGGAAAGCATTAAAACATACGAATCATTTCAGACACGTTTATCACCCAGTGGGTTTTGTCATGCGTAGGAAGGAAAGGGCTGGTAACAGAATGTCTTAATTAACACGTTTCAGAACTCCAGTGTGGATGCAGTTGTGTAGCTTTCAACATCTCCTCGCTGGCCAAGTTGAAAGCAACGCTGCCAGAATTTCCCAACACATCTTTAGATCCCAGCCGAGGACCAGCCCAGAGGAGTTTGAGCATGTGTTTAAAATGAAGCATTTGCTTAGTTTATGTGCTGCCTCCAAGGGTGCCAGGCAGGGAGGCTCGTGTCTGGGGTTGGTGCTCACCCAGTGGGAGGACACGTCATGGTTGATGTGTGCAAGATGCGCCCAGCCTTTGCTGGTGGCCCATCGCCCCATGCACAGCTCTGCCGGAAAGGATCAGCACACCCAGGGCTAATCGGAGCAAATGAGTTGATTCCTGGTCTCAGCAGTGCGTGATGGGCCTGGCAGGGTTTTGTCTATCTTCCGTCTGTCTGGGGACCGCCAGGATGTGCAGGATTTTGCCATCAGCTCTGCTTGATGCTGGGTGCTGAGAGCAGCTCTTGCTTGCCCCAGCGCCCAGCCCCAGTAAGTCGGGTGCCTTCCCTTTGACCGCTCATGTCACTCCATTTAATGCTCCAAGTAATCTCTACCGTGTTTTTCTATCACCCCCAATTTTTTGTCAGATTTATTAAACACATCACTGCAAAGGATAAAATTTAGTATTGAAAGTAATGCGCAGACGTTGTTACCAAGCAATGCTGAATGAATGATGAAATGTGAATTAATTAATATTTTCTTTTGACAGTTTTTTTGTGTGTGAAAGCCTTTCTCTAGATCCTGCATAGCTGGGTATTTTGTGCTTAAATTTTTGGGGTGTGAAGGTGGTGGAAGAATACAAAATACACACTTCTGTATTTTAAACCATAGTATTTAGAGGACAGACACTCTCTGAAACACTTGACCACCTTCATTCAAAAAGGACATACATCAATATACATGAGAAATGTTTTCCTCCACCTGTGGAAAGAACACAAGCAATTGCTTCACACAATTCACAGTGGTACTTTTCATTTCCCCGTCAGAATATGATTTGTATCAAACAGTTGTATTTGTGTCCTATCTGATTTACCACTTTTCGTACATGTTTTCCATGCTAGACACTGTGCTCTCTTGCTTCCTTTAAAGCCATCAGCTTTTTTTCCTTGCTGTAGGTTATGCGCCAGTTTTTTTTGTGTGCCACTGGTATCTTTGCTGACCTCCTAGGCTCTGTGGGATATATTAATTTCCTCTGAGCAACTGTAAAACCTTACTGCTTTTTTAGGAGGACTTTAGCATGACTTGAAACGTGCACATCCAATCTGAACAAGAGTGATTCTGTTTAAATACCTGGTGGGTTTGCTTTTTTAAGCTGTTTACAAGGGTGCTGGATGGTAACCTGTGCAGCACCAGGCAGATGCTCCCAATGGTGATGCTCATTGTGCAGCCCATTATCAGCCTAGCAGTTGCTCTTGGAAAACATTTAGCTATGGCTGTCACCAGCAGGAGACCCCATTCTAGGTAGATGTCAGCCAACTTCACTGCAGCATGCGGGAGTTTCTGCGCGCATGAGGCATCGCCTTCTGCCATCTGATCACAGGATGAGGACCTGAAAGACTGTGTCCCTTTGTCTCCTCAAAGCCACCAGGGTAGTTCCAGCTCTGTTGCAATGAGTGGCAAAACCAGCGTTCAAATCAACAGGACCGATGTTTTTCCCTAAACAGTCAGGGATTCAAACAAACAGGACCGATGTTTTGCCCTACACAGTCAGGGAAAGCAAAGGTAATACTGTAAAAAGCCTGATGTAAAGAAAGGCTGGCGAGACTCTGGGGATGAGTCAAAACTGAATTCAGTTTTAATCCCAGGGCTGGCCCGCAGTTGCTATTCTGTTATCAACCTTTCTTTGCCCCTCAATATTTTGATTCAAAAAAAAGAGACTAAAAACAATAACCGCTTGGTTAACAGAGGTTTCTTTATAAACAGTATAAATAGATGAGTACTGTACTGCCCTACACCGAGAGTTTGAAAAGGGTATTTAGAAGGCTCCTTAAGTTAAATGAAGTATAAGATCTTTATTGGTTTGTGGGCTGTAAGCGCCTGTGGCAATCCAGAGACAAACCAAGACCAAGAGGAAAAAAAGTACCCTTTGATAAATAACCTTTCCATATTAAATGCACATCAATCTGACATCAACAATTAGCTGTCAGGTGCTTGGCTTTGCTAGCAAAGGCCAATTTTCAGATTAGTGCTAATTGCAGGGCGGGCTGACACATCAACTCAGAGCCCTGGTAGCTAACGGCTGGGGAAGGAGCAGGCTTCAATAGTGGGAGCAGGGGAGGGCTGGGGCTGCCTCTCTCCAGCTTGCTGGCAGTTTGACTGTAGACTAAAGTAATGGAGCTGGCAGGGTGGAATCAATTACTGGCCAATGAAGATTTTCCCACAGGTCGAGGCTTGGGAAAAAAAGGACGTTCCTGCTGCCGAGACAGCTGGCATGGACTGTCCACTGGGAAAGGAGCCTGGAGAATGAGAAAAAGAGGGACAGTTCTCGGTGATAAACTGGTGACAGACTATAAATTATGAAAAGGGGATTTGGCAGAGGATTTAGAGCTTGCTACCTCTGCTTTTCCCTCCCCCAAGATTTTAATGCCAGCCATGTTCACTGAGTCATTCAATTATCTTAGTTAGAAAATAAGAAGTGTTAAGAGTAAAGGCTCAGAATGTATTTTGCTGAGCAGGGTGTGCGCACATGTGAGCCGAGCTTTTAAAAACCTTTAAATGAACACTTTCCCCTCCAAGAAAACCTTCAGACTGATTCCCTTGATGCAAAGCTTACTAATGCTGCTGTGTCTGGTGCTTGCTCGTGAGACAGTTGGATTTCTGCAGGGCTGTTTCAAAGGTCACAAATTTTGATCAATCTGAAATTTATTTTCCTGCTCCTTTTCTATAGCAGTTCAGTTCAATTCAGCCCCAAAGGAAACAGTAGCAGTGCAGGAGTGAAGCACATACCTCTGCGTTTCACTGCATCTGGGCAGCAAAGCCAGTGATGACTTGCTCTGAAAAACAGTGTGCTTCACTGGCAGAAAGGCATCACTAAAGCACTCATGGTGGGGAACAACCAGCTCTTTCTGTACTCAAAATGAGGTGTTTAAGTTCTCAAAATTAAAACTGTTTAAGCATGCACTGTAGTGAAATCTGTACATAAAAGACTGGCAGAGATGCCAAACATCCTATTCTTCCTGCTCCCTTTTAATGTGTTTTAATATTAGGAAGAGGATTAAATTGTTTCTTTCTGTCTCCTTTGTTGACGAGTTTAGTTGGAAAATCAGGAGGCGACATATAAGTGATTGTCATTCTTTTGTGTGTAACATTTATTCCCAATATTGTGATCAGAAAACTAAGAATCTTCCGGTTATTTTCTTAGCCTCATTATAACTGAACAATATCTGTAGTGGGACTCTTGTGAGGCTGATGAATTTGTCTGGATTTTACATCGGTGTAGCTGGAATGACGACTGTGTCTACACCAGCAAACCTGGTACTTGGTGTATGTGCCTCTATTGGTGAATCTCTTTGAACCTCTGTGCGCTTCAAAATAAACCATAATGAAGGCATCCAATCACTCAACAACAACCAAAGAAAGAGAAGTGTGTACACCTTTATTTTGTAGTGCATGGTGGCACAGGACAGTTCACCTTAGAACAGAGCCACAGCCGTGCGGTGATGCCCCAGCTGTCCTGGAGCAATGTTGAGCTGTGGGCATGGTAGTTACTGTGGGCTTCTTTTGATTTGTTTTCTGTTTTCTAAGCTGGTAGGATGTGCTTGATTCACATTTTTTTGAGCTTTCTTAAAATTTTGAGCTTTCTTTCATGGCCCTGAGGAATAGAAATCTATTTTTTAAAGAAAGCTGAAATTCTCACATATTTATTTCCTTTTGGGAGCTGAAGCTTTAAGAAAAACACCCATTATCACAAGAAAAATCTCAGGATACTTGGCAACATTAAGTTCAGGTTAGGTTTGGAAGGCTTTGTGGTTTACATCAAGTTTAGCTAGATCTTTCTGAAACTTCCCAACTGTGGGTATCAAGAGATGGATGGAAAGGAGCTTGATTGATGCTTCAACTTGCAGGGTCCAGAGAAGGATTTCTCTTGGCTGTGCCCAAGAGCTGGGACAAAGTACAGAAAAATCCAGTGGTCACCTGGCTCAGGCAGAGCCCCTTTCTCCTCTGCACTCCTCAGTGTGGCTGATCCTCCTCTCACAGAACTTCCTTTCTCTTTTCCCTTCTACCAGCGTTAAAACAACTCCCACTGCTGTCCCTCTGCCATGACAGGGCAAACCAGCTCTGCCGGAGCATTGCAGGTTGCTTCACCATTTCTTGTCAAGGCAGATTGGGCAGTGCTCCTTATCAACCACAGCCACAGGGAGTCCCCGGTTTGAACTGCAACTTAATTCCTCAGGTCAGACGTTTCCAGGTTGGGTGCCCCATGGAATGAGCAGCCCCTGTGCTTGTTTTGGGGTTAGCCTGACAGGTGGGAATGGTGACTGAGGTACCTACTACGGACAGTGCTGGCAATTCAATACCAGCAGGATCGGGCCATGCCATACCTTTATATTCTCAGGAGCTGTCATCTTGGGGCATGCAGGTCGAAGGGGTTTTAAGTGTGTCATACACATATTGGCCTGGCAGCAAATTGGCTTGATTGAATGCAGCAAAAATGCACCCCCAGAGGTTTGTTTCCCTCTTGGGTACCTGCAGCTCCTCACCAGTGCCTAGTGGCAGGGTGATGATGGACTTAGTTAAAGTGATGTCATGGCAGCAGAGCAATGCAATAAGATAAAAAAAGACAAATTCAGACCTGACTGGTGTCTTGGCTATGACTTTTCGTTATAATTGCTGAAGATTGTCTTCTGTTGGCTGCATCCTGTGGCCAACGCTTGTTAAGGGAATCTCTGTGGCTTTTTCTGCTTGGTCTTGACTGTTTCGTGACTCGCCTTATAATAGGTTCTCCTTTCCCATGTGACAAGTAACACTCAGAATAGGAGAGAGGCTCATTAATGGATATGAATATGTGGTAGATATGGCACCAAGATGTCAGGAAGAAATCCAGCCATAGGCTGCTGGCTGCAACGAGAGAAAGGTGTCTGAGCAGCAGGACAACCTCTCCCAATCATTTCCATGGTCAAAATCTCTCATTAGACATATTCAAAGTGCACTGAGAGGTGAACAGATGGGACAAAGCTGATTTTAGTATCCAACAGGCAATGCAGGGCTATTATACTGACTGTATAATTTATTTTTATATGTAGTTCAATAAATCCTCAGGGATAGCCTTGCTTCAACATTAGGCCTGGCTTACAGCAAACTGTGAGAAGTTTTAATGACTCTTATTCAGCCTTGGAAGAGGCCAAACAGGCCAAAGCAGAGATGCAAAGCTCTTCCACTGGGTAAGGGAATTATTTTCATCATCCAAAGTGCTGTCTCCAAAGTTTCTGCTTGAAAATCCTCCCCTGTCCCCAGAATAATTCAGAGCAGGAAAGCCTTGGAACAGGTTTTCTGTGGGGGCTTCTCCATGTCTCAGGCATGGCTTGTACTGATAAAACACGTGAAGTGATCCACAAACCCTTTAACAAGAGCTGTGGCAGATATCTGTGTTCCTGGAGGCTCTTCGCTTATCTTTCCCCTGCTTCCCCCAGGGAGACAGATGGGGAAGTACTTTTGGCTGTTGGAAAGGCAGCCATGAGGGCTACACAGCCTCCTGTCACTTCTGTTTTCTTTCATGCCCCCAGGCATGAGCTGGAATTGGCCACTACACCACTGAGGGTTGAAACAGCACTTGCATGGCTACGGCGAGGCCTGCTGGGCATCCTAGCAAACATGCTACTCACTCATGGGGGGACAGGGCAACAATACTGTGGCCCAGAGGATATCTCCACCCAGAGACCTGAGCTGATTCCAATCTTGAAACACTGAGGAAACAATTGAAAGCTTTCAGGCTTAGGTAAAAGGACTGAAAAAGGCTCTGAAAATGTGGAACGGTATGAATCAAGTGTGAGCATCCTGAACAGATCCTGTTTAAATGCTGGCACAAAAGACTTCCCCGGCAGGAGCCACCCTTGCCATCCCTAGGGATGTTTTCTAGACAAAAACACAACATAAAGAAAAAAGCCAAAAAAACACTCAAACACCCCAAATCTGGCTGCTCGCACCAGTTAGTCTCCACCTCCACGTCCCTGCTCACATCTGAAAGCTGAATCACTCTGGTGTGATCCAAGCAGGCTCACACGCACGTGTTGAAGCTCCCATGGTGGCAATGGTTGCGGGGTCACCAGCACTGCCGCAGCCAGTGACCTGGGATGGGGTCTGCAGAAGTGGCTCCAAGTTTCCCAGCAAATATACATCCTTTGAGTGACTTTAAGAAACTTGACTTCTGACAGAGGCTTTCCATGCCCAGAGCCAAAATGTGAGGCATTTTAAAGGACTTACTCAAACCCGCTATGACTCATGTGAAAATAAAGCATTTCTGGATATGAAAAGACCATTTATCCCCTCTACACACAAACCCATTTTTTTCCCCTCACCACATTGTAAGCTCTTTGGGAAAGCGTACTTGTTATCGCTCTCAATTCAGGGCTTTATAACCATGTGGTATCTGATTTTCTCCCAAAAGGAAATAATGAAAAAGCATCTTTTTCTCTTTTTTTTCTCTGCAGCAATTCAGGCTGTAAGAAGATTAAAATTATCAGGTTTTCTACTTCATGTTTTCTTATGTAAATACATAAAATATCATGACTGGGAGAGCTGAAAAGCTGTCTATGAGACACTGGTAGCTGACAGATTAAAGCTTCATTTCCTGGCTTGTCATGTATTAACCTGTTCATCAACTCAGTGTAAAAAACCATTTCAAAATATTAACAAAATACAGAGTAAATTTGGCTTATCTGTTCTTTCTGTTCCACTATTTGCCTTTCATTCAGATAAAGCCAACACCTGGCTGCCCAGGGAGCTCCTGTGTCCTGGGCTATCCTTCTTTAGGCGAATGTTCCTGGTATTTCTTCCTTAAGAGCTCGCACAACCTCCGACATCTGCAGAAATCAGATCCAGAGCTCAGCGTGGTCTATCAGGAAGCGTATGGCCGAGCTCCTGGGACAATACTGGCGGAGGGGAGCGTGCAGGGGGGCAGCGGGCCCTTCTCCGAATGCCTGGTGCCACATGTCGGGGCCGCTGTAGAGCGCTCTCGGAAAGACTCCACTCACGATTTATTTTTGCTCCTCCAAATATCTTTTTAAGTCACTTCTGCTTATTTGTACAGCTTTCCCAGAGTCCTCTTTCCCCAGCTTGTTTATAGTTGGAAGGCCTTCTGCTTATTGCTCGTCCTAATCTTCTGCATCTTTACTTAGCAACGCTGAACCTATTGCCCTCATCCCTGTCTCCACTTTACTACAATTGATTTCGCTTTCTTTATGGATTCCCCCTCTCTTTGTCTGTTTAGCTTTTCTGTCTATTCACAATGTGTTTGCAGTTTCCAGGATCACAAACACACTTCCAGGGTTAACTCTTACCTTGCAGGAGGATCCTTTTCCCTAAGATTAGCTCTAAAGCCAAAGCTGTCTCTAGCTACTCCCCCATCAGCCTTATGTCTGAGGCAGACACCCTCTGGTTTGCTCCTGATTAAGGGCAGTGTTCCCCTTTTCTGGACTGTGAGGAGACCACAAAGGCATTGCTCCCTGGGAATCTAGTCTCCATTCCTAGACCTCCTGTGACCTAAAGGCTTCGTAAGATGTGGCACTGCTTTTCTCCATGAAGCTTTCCTTCTTGCTTCCTCCCTTCGCTCCTTCTGGCCACAGCAGTTTGCTTGAATCCTGTTTTGAATCCTGTTTTGAACCCATTTTTCTTATTTCTAGAAGCCATTCTGAACCACTGATACACGTTTCCACTTCTCCAGAGATGTAAAGGCGGTCAGTGTTACATTCTGGCATATGTAAAAACCATCTCCCAAATGTCTCCCCTCAGCATCTTTGGAGGTCTATAGCATCCATCCTCGCATTTCTTGACCACAGTGTTTTCCTAATCTCTGTGCTTCCTTGGCTTAGTTAAAGTATTTGCTTCTGATTTCAACCTTAACAAAATGCTTTTGCTCCCACATTTGTTTAGTTTCATGCAAGAGAGGCAAATGTAAACTCTCCAGCTCCTTGTATTTAAAATCCCTCAGTAATTTTCCCACTTCATCCATTTATGTCACCAGCATGGTATAGGTATTTTAATGAAGCCAATACTGCTAGCTCAGCTTTTACTGTATATATTCAGGTAACATGCAGTAGAGCATGTTGCTAGTCTTCATTCTCCATTACAACGTATTTTCTTTTTCTGCCAATTGGTAATTGGGGAGGACTTGCCCCACCATTATGTTTTTCATTCCTTGCAAACATCTGAGGTGCTAACCAGCTTGCTTTTCTGTAGTAGCAGGTAATTCATTTGTCTCCGTGGTGATAAACTGTTGGTGTTTTCATTCATGCTGTTCCATAATTTAAAAATACTAATTATCTCAGAAATTCTGGGGTTCTTGCCTGACTCCTCATCCTGCCCAGGCTCCTTGTGAAAGCCTCTAAACCTAAACCCCTAAAAACTGATTTTAGATTTTTAACAAAGGAAGAACGTTTACACGTCGCTGGTGAGGGCTACTTACTAAGAATATTTTCCAGAATAAAATCATGTATTACGTATTTATATTTTGTCTTTCCGCAGAAAGTGCTTTTGAACCTTTTAAATGTCCATAGTAAGCAGAAGGACATTACATACCACTGAAATGTATAACCCCAGACGTAAAAACACCCTGTACTTTTGAACATCTTATCTTTGTAGGCTTCCTCTTTAATGAACAGAGAGGGAAAATGAGCCCATAAAGTTAACCTCCTGTCAGTATCTCACTGGTTTCCAAAGAAGGTGATCTGAGCTCCAGATCTACCCAAGGAACTTGTCTCATTCCTCCAAGTTAAAAAACAATGAGTTGGAGCATCCTGGTGTTATCTTTGCCTATCTGGACAGCACAGACAGCCTACATTCTATGACTCATGTGGTGTCTGTGCAAAGAGGGAAAAATTGTCTATAAAAAGAAGGAAAGAAGAAAAGGCACTTCCACAGATCCTGCTGTATCATTGGGTAGGTTAATTCCTGTCTGCACTCTGACATGGAGCTGTATCTCAGTCTTGCAAAAGGAAACAAATGACAGTCTGGTTTGCAGATCTGGCTGTTTTCTAGTAAGTCAGCTCCTGATCTGTGCCCCTCTTGCCAGCAGAGCTTTCTGACTTGTGCTGCTTGCTAACTTTGACTCAGGCCTGGCTTGGCACTCCCTAAACCTAGGGAGAGTCTTCCGTGACTTCTGGGCACGTTGGCTCCATTCTGGGTTCCTCAGCACAGATGCTTTCAGAAACATGCTACAGAGCATCACGATGCTACTTCTTCTTTTTTTTTCTTTTTTTTTTTTCCCTAGAATTAACCTTTGTTTGTTTGTTTGTTTATTTATTTATTTTTTCCCATGGCTGAAGGAACCCCCAGCGCCAAGCGGCCTGGGCAACAGCGTCAAAGGGAACGTGCTGTATTTTATTCTTTCTCTTCTTTGGAGTAAAATATTCTCAGGGGCTTTTGGATGGCCTTCCCTTTCACTCTCACCCCTGAATGAGGTTGTTGGGCAGAGGCAGCTCAGCTCCCTTGTACTCAGCTCTGCAGCCCCATGAATACCTAGTGAAGTGACTGATACTGCAGCCTCTCCTTCTGTGCACAGACCCTTTGAAGTGACTTCAAAGGGGTTGTTTGCAAAAGGACTGCAGGTACAAGGCGGTTAAATATGGCCAATACCATCCCTACTGTTTAATGATTCAAACATCGTTTCTTACGAGCAAACAGAGGCATTTTTTTTATATTGTTGACACTGATCCTCTAGCTTAGCAAAGGGCACTCGTGCAACATTTTCTGACTCAATTTATCATCTGCCCTAGGCATTCGTTGCACTTTGCTCATCATTAGGGAAGAAATAAAAGCCATTCGCTAATCCCCAATCCACTTTGTTCCTCTATGGCCCTTCAAAGAGCAGGGCCCCTAAATGGTGATTAAGGACTCTAGAGACCTTTCTCAAGAGAGATTCCTTTCCTTCCCCATATCAGGCAGAAAGAATCAAATTCTCAATCTGGGTATAATGGTTTTTTAATTAATACCACGGGACCGAAAATATAATAAAATAATTATAGGGGGCTTTTAACCTTTTTTATAGGCTTTTTATGTTGCCTTTAAATAAAAACAACTCTCTCTGCTCAGCTTGTGGATTTGGGGTGATGGTGTTAATTTGCAGGCTGAGGCAGAGATGACAGGAACAGGGAGTTGGGATAAACTCTA
>NW_009921658.1:0-2251 GCF_000696875.1 Nestor notabilis | reverse complement strand
TGAAGAAGCAAGAACATCTCCTTGTGCCCTCTTGTTCTTGTCCATGGGGTGTAGTCTGCACATAGCCAGAGGAACTTCAACTCCCCCAGGAACAGGAGCACAGGAGAAGCCAGGACATGGGCTGAGCCCGGGCCCCACAGCAGCCGCTGGACATGGGTTGCAGTGGGTATGCTGCCTCTTGGGAGCAGCTGCCTGTGCGTGGAGCCTCCTCTCCCCAGCCCTGGGTGTTTGCTAACAGACACGAACCCACACCACCGGCAGCTGTGGCAAACACTTGGTTTTCTGCCCCCTTGGTGCTAGCTGAATTCTCTCATGTATGTACAAAATGCAGGGAAAAATACTGACATCTGCAGTCATTTGCACGGGTGTGAGTCAGGTGCTGGGCAGAAGTTCAGCAGAACATACCCACCCCAAAAGTGGGAAAAATTTAGATGCCTCCTTTTCTATTTCATGACACTTCTATTTTTTACCTGTGTGTTCTTTCTTCTCTTCTGGAGCCCTTTCGGATGGCATGTGCCCTGTGAACACTGATTCGAGACATGACCTCTACTTAGACTTCTTTCCTCCCTCTGTCCCTCCCAGGCTGCATGGTCACATTTCTCATTTTCCTTTGAGCACAGCAAAGCTTTTTTTAGCTCTGCTGCTGTTGTTGGAGGGGACACAGGTGCACGCGTGGGAGAGCAGAGGCACAGCCACAAGTTGAACCCTCTTTGTTTTGCTGTGAGAGGACTTTCCTCTTGTACCTCCATCCCCAACCAGAGAAAACATGGGGGTTCAGAAAAAGCCTTTATGACAGAAATGAGGTACGTTTCACCTCTTATGGCTGGCTTCCAAGGCGCAGCGTGCTAGAAAACTGATGAGTCAGTAATACCCATGAAAGGAAAATAATTGACATGGTTCTTCCTATTAGTGTTTCTAGGTCTGCTTTGTTTCAAGCCTCCATTTTAGGAGAACAGTGGGAAAGACTTTTCTAAAAGCCTCCTCCTGATATCAGCAAAACTCTGATACTCTTGTTTAAAAAACCATGAAATCACCTCACAGGTAAGGACAACGGTATTGGAGTTTTAAGGAGGCTGCAGAGCCACCACCATTTCCACCGAGGAGGGCAGAAGCTGGAGGCTCCAGCTGATGGCTCAGCCCAGTAATGCTGGCTGATGATTCCCAAAACGCAGCCCAAGCACCAGCACTGCACTGGCTCAGCCTGTGCCCCAGCCCGAGGATTCGACATGCAGAACAGGTCTTACTGGGGGCTCCAGTGTAGCCCTTAAGAAATAATCCCCAGGATCTGCTAGGAATTGGTGCTGTTGGTACCCACAGGAAGAGGAAAAGGGCACTTCTGTGGCAGTAAGTGAGCAGGAAAGCTTTGCTCTTATCCATAGTGAATAACCCAGCGCTTTGCCAAACCTGCAAGGAGGACTGGCTGGTGCCTTTTGTACAAACCTCTGGCCAAACTACTAAGCTATATTTTCCTCTCAGTTCAGGCCCTCTGGTGTAAATCTGGAGTAAGATGGTGCGAGTTGACAGAGGCTCAGCAGCACTAACCGAGCAGAATTTATCCGTTTGGTTTTTCTCACCCCTGGTGGATTCATCTGTCATTGGGAAGAAGCAGAAACTTATAATTAACGGAGAAGCAGGAAGGGAAAAGCAGAGTTCAAAGCCGTCTGCCAAAAGAAAATGATCCCAACTGAGTCTCCCATGATTGTGTCTGGGATGACAATCGCAGCCCAGCACTTCCAAGGACAGCTTATTGTTGTGCCGTGCTCCCCGTCCTCGGCCACCGCTATTGTCCACCGGCCTGGCCTCGCTTGTTGAGCTGTAAGTTGCCAACCCCAAATTAGGACTCTTCAGGGGCTAAAGGTCAACCGGCAGCTTTGGGATCTTTCGGAGGATGTGAGTTATAATGAGATCACTGAAAAGCGTTCAAACGACAAGCAGCGCAGTGCCCGAAGGAGTTGGCTTAATGATGAGGAATGGGACAAAACTGGGGGGCTGATCCATTCCTCTTGTTGAATTTCTATACAAGTGCCGGTCCGTATAAAACAAGCCCGGTTTAACCTATTTAAAATGGGGTTAAAAGGGGTCATAAATCTCTACAGGAGTTGAGGATCCACAGAAAACTCGATCTGATCTCTTTTACATCTGTTTCAGGTTCTCAGCCTTATCTGCCTCAGCTGCCTTTACTCTTTGTGGTTGCGCACAAATGCCATTAAACAAAAGTCCTTTTGCCGGGGCTGAGTGGCAGGTATAGGGT
>NW_009921657.1:0-298 GCF_000696875.1 Nestor notabilis | reverse complement strand
TCGAACCAGCGTGCTTGGGGGGAACCCTTTCTTTCCCACCTGCCAAGGGCCGCCTCCAAAGGCTGAGGGCTCGCTTCACTTTTGCAATCGCTTTGTCAATTCCTGTTTCCCTAGCTTGTGATCCCAGCTGCTCGACTTCCCTACCTTCTAGTTTGTGACCGTCGGCTCCATTGTCCCAGTGTCAGAGCAACCAGGTGACGATGTGCTCCCCCGGGGAACGGGTGAAATCTTTTCACATATTCCGCGGCTCAGTGGAGGTCCGGGGTCGAGAAGTCACCTCTTCATCTTCTTCCTCTTC
>NW_009921656.1:15334-62072 GCF_000696875.1 Nestor notabilis | reverse complement strand
AAGGTCTTTTCCAGCCCTAACTATTCTATGTATAGATATGTATAGAACCCTATGATTCTATGTATAGATAGTGTTTCATTTCTATGATCTTTTGCCCTCTTAATTTTAATAATAGTGAAAGGAAGGATGTTAGTTCTATAGACCATATTCAGAGCTGTGGAAAAACAGCATTTGCTGCAAAACGGGGTTTCCGACGGAAGCAAATACATTTCCAAAGACTAGTTACTGCTTCCCAAAAGGGCAGGCCCATTGCAAGAACCTGTGGTAGGGTGACAGATGGGGCAATCCAGGCAATCTGCTTGTGTCACTGCAATTTGCTACATGTACTTAGTCCTGAGCCACTTAAAATGAAAATCACCATAAACTCCTGTAAGTGAGGTATGTGTCTCATTAAGTTTTAGCATTTAAACATGGGGTTCAGTTCATTCATTGCTGGACAAAGGGGTTTAAGTTCTGATTTGCATACATACATGTGCTGCAGGAGTAACGTTGATAAAATACAATAACTGTCTTTTCAATCCTTTGATACCTGTTTTGCCAACATGGTCTACTGTGAGGCATCCCTGCCCATGGCAGGGGGGTTGGAACTAGGTGATCTTAAGGTCCTTTCCAGCCGTAACCATTCTGTGATATACCCGGATAGGCAAGTTGTGATTTCCATATAGTTTGCTTGGCAATATTGCACACATTTTATTGTAAATTCAGGAAATAGGCAGAGAGCTCTTACTGAAATGTACAGTGCTGAAAACCTGAGCTGTTTGTATTCTTTGGATCTGAGGTTCTTCAGCTATGTCAGGATGAGAAACAGAAACTGCACGTTAATCTGACATTGTAAGGAGCTTTCAGGATTGCAAGTTAGCAGATTTGTAATCTGACTGTTTGTAAACAGATACAGTCATCGACCTTGTTCATTGTGGATGTGCTTCATCACTGTAGTTTTAGAAGAGCATAATACATTTTCCTCATTTCCTAAATTGCACAAAGAAAAATGGAAACCAGATCTTTCTGCCATATATTTTTCAAACAACTGCATTATCCCATAGCCGAAGACTAGTGCTGTTTTCATGTTCTTACGCAATGCTTTTAATCCCCAGTGATCAACATCCTTTAAGAATTAGAGCATCCAGTTTTTTGCTCCCATTATTTTTATGGGCGCACAGTACACATACAGTTGTGCTGCTTAGGAGCCACTGTGTGAAATAAAATGATTAATACCAAGCTGTATGTAAGGGTTCCCGTGTTGTCTCTTTCTATTACTTTCTATTTTTGTTTTTATTATGCCGAATAAATTGTGTTCGTCATTTAGCTGACTAAGAAAATGTGAACACCAAACTCTTAAATTCTACCTCTTTAAAGTGCTGAATGTTAATGGGGTTTCTCATTAGAAAGTGTCTTGAGAGGCAATGTGACTATAGTATAATTGCTTGAAAGCAAAACATTTGCAAGACTAAAGCAATATCAAGTAGATTTGTTTTCTAATAAGGTACTTGAAAAAAATTAAAGTGATTAATATTTTACATGCCACAGCAATAATATTTTTAAATCCAGTGGCTTGTGTCTTCCTTTTCTCACAAGAAAAGCACCAACAGAAGTTGCTTAGTGGGAATATCTGAGACTTCTCATCCTCAGAAGTTTGCTTGCACACTTTTTTCTTTCTGAGATTAAGCCAACCGAAAAAGTGTCAGGTTGGTTAATACAGTTCCCATTTTCTCAAGAAAATAGGGCCAGATTTCATAGACTACATCTTTCTGCATTTTCCTTGGCTTAGTTTCATGCCCTGTCAATCCTGTGTCTGTCAGCAGTGCCTCAGTCTGTCAGTGCAGTGATGGTACTCCTGTTGCATTTTGTATGGGAAGTTGGGTGCCTGGACAGCTTTTCATATTTCACACCCATTCAGCGTATCGGCACTTGATCTGTGTATTGTAGCTGCAGAGTGAGAGTACAGTGGCAACTGTGGATGTAACTATTGCTCTGTAGCAACTCATTTTCCTTTTACATGACCTTTTCACCTCATGATTTAAAAATGTCAAATCCAGGAATGAAGTAGCTATTCAGTGTGCATTATTCACAAGTGCTAGCTACAGCCAGTTCCACCACTAATAGAGAAGTATGACATTTGCTCTTGCTTTTTTTAATTTTTAACCAAAAGTGTACCTGAAGCTGACCAAACAGCAGATGACTGAGCAACATCTTTACCTGAACAGAATTTAATTGATTTCATATTCATTGATTTGTGAAGTCTTCCAAAGTCTTCCAGGAGCTGCTATATTTCTTTACACTTCATGGACTCCAGCATTTTCCCAAACAAAAAGGCTAGGCCCTGATCCTGGGGGGCATTTCACCACTGTGAAGGTCGCATGCAGCACATTATGTCCTGGCATATTGCTTCTTGCAGTTAGTGGACAGATACTCCATAAAGCATAGTTGAGTAGCTCTATAGGAAAGTGAAGCATCTGTCACCTACCTACTTGCTGCCTTGGCTTCATACCTCTCATCTTCCTGACAGCAGTGTAGCCTTGCTTCACTAGAAAAACTGAGTGGAACTTCTGGATTTAAAGCCATCAAAGAAGGTAATTTGGATCTTGCCTTCAGGTGTTTTAGTCCTTCACTGAATCTGTCCTTACTCAGTGTGGTAGATTGCCAACTGCTGATACTTTAATTCACACAAAATAAGAACTGAGCCCATCAAAGTGAGTGGAGCCACTTAAAAAATGAGGAACAGATCTGTAAACTGAGTTTCAAAATCTGTTTCAAGGTACCCTGAAAAAGATTTAATGAGAAATAGGAAAACAGCCATCTTATAAACCACTGCCTTTTTCGTACACACGCATGTGTGTGCATACATGCAAACATGCACAGTGCCATAGTGCCTCTGACAGAAAATTTGCAGTCAGCTCCATTTCAATGTAACATACTCTACTGTTGCCCACTATTCATAGAAAAGCTTTAGAGCTGAATGACTCATTTTTCTGTATGAAATTGTTGACTGTAAACCTTTTCAATATCTTCTTTTTCTCAACTAATTCTAATGACTGTGATTGACTCTAGTTCAGCTTTTCTGGACACACAGAAATTGATAGTTGCCTATTGTATATGGAGCTGGGAAACAGTTTGTAGTATGTTAAAGATCTAGGTGTTTCCTGGGTATACTCAGTTCCGGTTGTGATGAAATAAGATGTCATAACTGGTAGAGCTCAGGAGAGAACTGTAGAAGAGAGGTAAGCAAGTAATGACCAAATAAAAAACAATGGAAAGAAGCTACTTTTGAAGTTTCTAAACATGATGTAGAATGGGACATGTTTACCAGTGTTCAGGACTAGAAAGAGAACCAAGTCGTTCTGCCTTTCTTCCTTTCCACTGCTACTGTAAGCACTCATTTCTAACCAGCTCTCTCTAAACCAGAGGTTGTGGTTTTAGGCATTATCTTGCACGTCATTGTGCTGCTACATGCTGCCTTCCCTACTGAGAAACTGTTACAGCATGCTGGACAATAAAGGCTGCCTGCTGTGATGAATGTTGGCTACCCAAGGGCAATGACATCTTTCCTGACTTCACTTCTGAGTTGCAGACTGTGCCTCCCAGGAGACCTACATGAAAGATCTTAATAATAAATTGACCCTCAGTTTTGTTAGTTATTCTTAGCCAGTGAAATAAATAAAAAAGTCTTAAAGAAAGAAGTGTTACACTTTATTGTTCTGTACAAAGTAACCAACTAACACAATTTATTTTGCAAACAGTTAAGAAACTGTTTGTGAGTTAGGAGGAATGGAGGAAAAATGTCTATTTTTCCCTACGCAGCTTGGTGGTTTAATTTTTTTATTTTTCCTGTGGCTTCAAAAAATGTATTTTAGCATCTGATTGTGTGTGGTTGCTCCAAGCTGATCGAGACTTCTCATTGATCAGATTGTGATGTCTTCTCTCAGGCAAAATAAACCCACGAATCCTGTATTTAGCTTCTTGTAGGAATATTCTTTCCATGTTTATAGGTAATTGTTGCAGTAGTTTTACTAGTTTTTGAGGGATTTGGAATTTCAAAGTATTTCTAAGGGTTTCTGCTCTAGTTGTCTGATGCTTTTTATTTATTTTACACTCAGTTTTTGGTTTGGCTGCTGTTTTTCCTGGTGTCTTGGAAGCTTTGTGACACAAACTGTAGCATTCTGATTATAAAGATTCTGCAAGTTTTTTGCTGTTGTTGCATTCTTTTGTTTTCAAATGCTGTTTCTAAATACATTTTTTTTTCCTTATAAAAAGAACAACACCATAACACTGTCTCTTTCAACAGAAGGAGAATGGAAATTGAGAGTGGAAAAATCCTAGGATCAGTGTCATTATCCTACAGCAGTAATATCCTACTCTTTGGTGTTGGTGTGCTAGGTTTTTGTTTCAGCAAAGCTACAGTAGTGTTTTGCCTGCTTCTGTCTTCTGGGAATCTTCTTTTGGATTCTACTATGCAACAGACATTGAATTCCTCAGGACGTGAATTCCTCAGCATGTTGAAGGTGAGCAGGATGGCCTGTTGATTACTTATTTAACCACAAAATGTGTGGTTAAGACTGACTTTATTGAAGTTGCAGGCTCTTACAGGCTGCATGCTGTTGTCAGTACAGAACATTCCTGTATCTAGAACGTGGATAAAATGATGTTTTCCAGAGATTCTTAAATAGTTGTAGTAGATTTTGATTTAGCGTAACGTGCAGTGAGGCCAAGAAAGGGTGTGCCAGAGCCAATAGATATGAGAGTGACCTCTTGTGGTACCTTTTCCCCGAAAAATGTCCTAGGAAAATGAAGTTGCACATCATGTCTGAAGCTAGCTTGGTGGCCAGGGAGCTGGTCTTCAGTAGGGTTAGGTAGCATCTGGGCAGCCCTCCCCAAAACCCTGTGGAACTATGATCTGTGTTTGGCATACCTGGAAGCCTGTGTACTGTCTCCCATGCTGGTGTGCTGTGATTGGGATTCGCAAGTTACCAGTACCTGAGGAAATGCAAGCCCATGACTAATGACTCATGCAAAAAAGGTATAACTTGATGGATTTGAATGGGTGCCTCACAGTGTTAGCCATTCCAGATACTTTAAAAGGATTGATGGCTTTTACATGGATTTGAGGCAAGAGAAAATTGCCTCTTTCCAAAGAGAAACATTAAATAAATAAAGTAAAATTAAATATTAATGGTTTCTTCTCCTGGAAATTTGTATTTGATGTTGTTAATGTGCCCTTCTGTTACAGTGTTAATTTTGAGAGCTGAAGTGAAGATAAGCACATAGTAATCTGGCTTTGCTATTTCATTTTTACATGTAAGCTCACTGGTGAGCTCCAAAAACCTGAGCTCTAATAGAATGACAATAGCGAAAATAAAACAAAATGGGGGGGGGGGAACACACAGTTCTTATGACACAGGGTGAATGCAGTATTCCCAGGTGCTGTTATAATTCAGGACTATGAGCTATAGGCTGTTGAGTATTCTGCTTACCCATGTGCTTAATTTGGCAAGTAATAAGGCATCTCAGAAAGCCTGATTCACCTACTACTTTCTTGGAGATTTTATTCTTCCTTTACAAAATGCAGTTTCTGAGTATCTCCAGCAGATCCCTGCACTTCTGTCAATTTACACTATTTAGTACCAGTGTGTTAAGTTTGTGTGTACCTGGCCTACAGGCAGCATATTGGTGTGACAGCTTTGAATTTCAGATATGTTCATGTGCACCTCAAAACTGGACACCAAGATAGTGTCATGTACTGCAGAGAGAGCTATGCATGTTTAACCTCAGTAGTAACCTGTGGATCCCCATGAAGGGTGGACCCTTCATTTTTCCCCTCACCAAGGCCCCCCAAAAGATACTACCAAAACCTTCCAAACAGTTAAAATTAGGTTGTATGTTTTTTTGTCATTGTTCCCCCCCCCTCATTCAGACCATAAATCTTGTACCTTTGGCAGAAAAATTTTTGTGGGTTTTTTAGGTTTGTTTTGTTCCCCTGTAGAGATTTGGTGAGGGATCAAACCAAGAGCTGCCAACAGATGACTCTCCAACTCTTGTATCTTGGAAGAGGATCAATTTCCTTGTCAGATTTTGGCTAGGAAAATAACCACATGCAAAGCTCCTTCACTGCTCTTTTTCAATACAAAAATTTTGAAATGTGCCATTTCTGAAGTGATTTCAACAAATGATGGACTATCTGTTAAAACTTCCTTCAACATCTTTGCATTGATTAGACCTTCTGTAATCTCTTTGCGGCAGTGCTACAAACCATCAGTAGGTGTAGCATCTTTGATGAATCAAGGTAGACAAGGCTCAAGTGTTTATATTAAGATCTTTAATTCCCACATTTAGCTTTCTGTGGGAGGAGTTAGATACCATGCATAATTTTCTTGGAAAAACCAAAATAATTTTCATACCTTTTATCAATAAACTATTTGATCTGAGTAGTCTTATGGGCTGTTCATTCCAACAATGTATATGGTCTGAGAGGGCTTTTTACATACTTAAAGGGATCATATTACTATTCAGATTTGACTCTTGGTGTCTAATCTTCTATCTCACTAATCACAAATTTAACAAGAGCAAATGCTGGATTCTGCTCCTAGAATGGAATAATGTCAGGCACAAGAACAAACCGGGAGAGGAATGGCTGGAGAGCAGCCCTGCAGAAAGGGATCTGGGGTGCAGGTCTGGGCCCCAGAATTAAGGAAGGATGTGAAGGTCCTTGAATGCCTGCAGAGGCACAATGCAGCTGGTAAGAAAGCTAGAAGGTATGTCCTATAAGGAGCTGCTGAGGACTCCAAGTTGGTCTAGTTTGGAGGGAAGGAGGCTGAGGTGTGAGTTTATTGCTCTTTATGGCCTGAGGAGGGGAGGTGGAGGTGGGGGTGCTGAGCTCTTCTCCCGGGGATACAGAGACAGGACGCATGGGAATGATTCAAAGCTGCACGAGAGGAGGTTCAGACTGGTTCTTAGGAAGCATTTCTCTGCTGAGAGGATGGTCAAACACTGCAAGAGGCTTCCTAGAGATGTAATCGATGCCCTAAGCCTGTCAATGTTTGAGGCGTTTTGACAATGCCCTTTACAAGATGATTTAGCTTTTGGTCAGCCCTGAGTTGGTCAGGCAGTTGGACTAGATAATCACTGTAGGTTCCTTCCAACTTGAAATATTCTGTTCTGCGAAAATTTCTTGTAACTTATTATTAACACAAACTTTCACATTAACAACTCTGTTCTCCCACTGCTTTAAGATACAGGCAGGTTTTTTTGTAACCATCCCTGTGAACCTTCCTTCAGGGAAATGAGGAAGTTCATTTGGACAGGTTGAAATGGTTACTGTTCTTGCTACTGTGTGAGTCAGATCCTGCCTGTGAGGAGAAAAACGAAATGAATGCACAGAAATGAGGAAGAAAACAGTGAGAAATTAAATGCATCATCTGTTCCTTGTACTGACGCTTATAGAACTGCTAGAGAAAGACAAGTATGACGTAGGTACCTGTTCAGAGACTTGGCAAACCTGTTATCAGCTCAGGACTGTACAAGACCGTGGTTTTAGCTGTATTTCTGGTCAAAGGCAATATTGCTATTGCAGAGTATGAGGTTCTGACAGTCCAGGTCTGAATTCTTTTTTCTACTTTTCTCTTGGTTGTTTTTTTTTTGGGGGGGGTGGGGAGGTGGGAGGTCGGGCAGGGGAACTAAACTGAAGGCCAGAAGAATTAAGAGACAAAAGGAAAGGAGATACATCAAGAAAATGAGCAGGAACATCTTGTATTCAAGGTGATTTTCAGAGCTTACCTGAAGTTGTAGGAGATGGGAAAATCATCTCAATCTCTTCTCCTCTAACTTGGTTTATTCTTATCAGCTCTTAGCCTGAGGGTAGCAAAGGTATAACAGCATTGCAGTATTTCCTGTACTTGTACATGACAGTGAGCATGGTGATGGTGATAAAGCATGCTGCATTCAGACTACCTGTTCTAGCTTTAATGTCAAAGAACCTTTGACCACACAGATGATTCATGGAGTAGGTATTTTATTATTTTTATTTATTAAATCTTAAATCATATGAACTTAGTGATTTTCACACTAAAATGTATGGGAACCTGGCTGAAGCAATCTCAGAATGCATTAATAAATTCTTTTTGAGAAGTATGATGTATTGTTGAGTTTTCACAATTTACAAAAGACAAGACAGAATGATGAGCTGTGTAGGAGCTAGGGGAAAACTGAGAGAACAACAGCAAACTGAATTTTAGCTGCTGATATAGAGTGCTGAAGAAGAAAAAAGGAAATATCAAACTAGAATATAGAACCAGGGTTGCCATACGTAAGATAAATCCCATTTCACTAAGCTCTGCATGCAATACTGTCTTCAGTTTTGGACAGCCACACTTTGAAACATGAAGACAGATGACCAGAAGTCTAGAAAACTGACTCCAGAAAAAACTGAATTCTAAAGGGATGTCTGACCTAAAGAGATGCACTAAGAGACATGAGAACAGTGCTCAAATATGTGAAATGTTTTTGTGAGAAACAGGGTAAAGAATTATTCTCTGTATTTGCTGGGAAAGTAACACATAATGAGCTTGAGTTGTGGAAAAGAATATTATTTTCAGGAACAAATTTCCGATGCTTAGAATAGGGCAGTATTTCAGATCGTACAACCTCCATCCTTTGAGGTTTTTAAGACCAGGTTATGTTTGGGCCAATATATATTAGAAATGGCTTAAATACATCTCATTTTGCTTTGGGCATAGAGTGTAAAGCAAGTTAACTCCTGACCACTTTTAGCGCTGTTGTGTTCCCTAAATTACTGACACCCCTGTGATCCACTGATTCTTCATTCTACCTACCTGCCATACACAGCCTTAAAAGAATTGAACACATCATTTTTGGAAGTTTTTAGTTTTGGGGTTAAACCACGACATGGGGTAATTAATCTTTTTTTTTTTTTTTTTTTTTTTTTTTTTATTTAGTTAGTTTTTGCTGAGTTTGTAAAATAATTCAGTGTCTTCTAAGAATTATTTCTTCTGTGAGAGCTGATTTTGTAACTTGCCAACTTACCATGAATTCAGTTCTGGTTGGAAAAGAAAACAGCAGGACTTAGTCTGCTGGTCTTTGGAAGTGGAAAGTCACAGTGTGCCTGCAGCCAGGTGTTCAGAATAGGACCAGGGCAGAGAAATTAAGAATCACCTTTAGGGGCTACCATCAGGTATAAGCCTTTTCTGCTATGATAAATCCACCTTAGCTTCAGCTGTGGTTGATGGGTTGAAAGCTGCTTAGCGACAAGAAGTGGAATACTTCAGTTATTTACAAAGCTAGAAGTGTAACCATTATCTAAAAAACACCAGTTCTTAGAGGTCTGTCCCAAAAGGTTTGAGTGTCACAGTCTATAGTCTGCAGCACTCTTAGATCTGATTCCATCTGAGAACTTCACTGTATAGTCAGCTTTCTTCTTGAATAGGAGCAGAAGTGGGATACAGCAAAACAGGATATATATATAAATTGTGAGAGGAAAACAAGGTATTGTAAATTTTTTATACTGTCATTTCTGTATTTATGGCTTTCATAAGATAGTATTAACATAAAAAACATTACTGCCATTAACTGAATGGCAGTGGGACAACCATATGAATGAAAGGCATTTTTTAGTGTTGATAACATAGGAATACATCGATAAGACTTGCCAGCTGATTAGGAAAGACTTTTAGTAAGTGAACTGTCTCAGAAGAAGCATTTGTAATACAGTCAGGAAGATCTGCATTATCGTATCGTGGGATATATTCTTCAACCAGCTAATGACTAAGCATAAATATCCTTCAGACTGCATTGAGTAAATGTCATTCTCTTTTTATTTTCCTCCTTTTGAATATCACAGACTAGATTGAGTGAAAGTGCTTGAGTGCCTATTTAATAAGAAATTGATATATTGGAATTGCTATTTTATATCCTTCTGTACAGTTAAGTGACTTTTTTTAGTTTATTTTTAGATACAAGTAATTATCACTAGAACTGTAGTTAAAATGAAAATCAGTATCATAGCATTAGTTTAAAACTTGAAATGCGAAAAAGAAGATCCGTATATTTTGAACATGAACCTATTACTGTTGTTGTCTGTAGCAACTGTAATCAGGAACAAAAAACCTGTAATGCCTCTTTTTATAATGATAGCTAATAAACTTGTGTGCTTGATATTCTGCTTTGTCTGAGTTGTACTCACTCTGCTCCCTTTTGAATTAGGTAACTACAGCCAAAGCTCATTTCCATTTCTTCATTCTCCAAAGGTTTCTATCTTTGTTAGGGCTGTCTGGAGTCTCAGGTGTGTATAATTCTGTTCCCTGCCACTGATCACATTTAGCTGACATTATTTTACTCTGAGGGGAGAGGACTTTTATCTGTTAAAAAATACAATGCTTGTGAAATACTGAACTGAGCTTATAGTACTACATTCCATAATAGTGCAAAAGAGTACAGGAAAGAGAGCAGTTCATCTGCTTTGGTCCCAGGAATTGCTTTATCTCTACATCTCCATTTCTGTGGAATTACTTATGATCCCTGCAGTCCTCCCTCTGCTGCTGTAAATTATATAACCAGGTTATATTTTGTCTGCAGCATTAGAAAATGATACACAGAAATCTGATACACAGTTTCTCACATGGCTTGTAATGAGACAGGAGGTGGTTGTGTATAGGGTTTACATGGCAAGGTTTTGGTAGCGGTAGGGCTGCAGGGGTGGCTTCTGTGAGAAGATATCAGGAGCTGCCCCCGTGTCTGTCAGAGCTGGTGCCAGGCGTTGCAAGAGGGGCCCACTGCTGAGCCCGTCAGTGATGCTGGTGGTGCCTCTGCAGTAACATATTTAAGAAAGGGTAAAAAAAGCTGTGGCAGCTGTATGAGAGGAGTATGGGGGAAAAAAGAAAAAGCGAAAAAACCCACCCCAAAACAGATGAACAGGAGATCGGTTAAGGAAGAGGGTAAGGAGGTGCAGGTGCAGCCTGTGGAAGAGACCGTAGGGAAACAAGTTGACCCCTGCAGCCCACGGAGGTCCATATGGGAGCACCTCACACCAGAGCAGGGAGATGCTCAGAGGAGGCTGTGACCCTGTGGGAAGCCTGCGCTAAAGCAGGTTTCTGGCAGTACGTGTGGCCCTGTGGAGAGGTGAGCCCACACTGGAGCAGGTTTGCTGCAGGAGCTGTGACCCCATGGGGGAGCCACACTGGAGCAGTCTGTGCCTGAAGGACTGCACCCTGTGGAAGGGACCCATGATAGAGAAGCCCATGGGAAGGACTGTCTTCTGTGTGAAGGTTCCCACACTGGAGCAGGGAAACGGCATGAGGCGGAAGGAGCAGCAGAGACAAGTGTTACGGGCTAACTGCAACCCCCATTCTCCATCCCTGTGTGCCTTAGAGGGGAGGCAGAATTCAGGAGTGATGCTGAGCCTAGGAAGAATGAAGGGGAGGGTTTTAGATATGCTTTTATTTTTCACTGTCCTACTCTGTTCCAATTAATTCCCAAAAAAATTAATTTCCCCAAGTCAAGTGTTTTGCCTGTGATGGTAATTGGTGAGTGATCTCCCTCTCCCAAGATATCTTGGCCCATGGGATATCTGGCTTATTTTTAACCCTTGTCCTGTTGAGGAGGGGGAGCAAGAGAGCAATTAATGGCCACCTGGCACCCAGCCAAGGTCAACACACATATATATTTTATATATATGGGATATATAATCAGAGATTGTTTCTTTCCTGTACAGATTAAGGCCTGTCTTTGGAATGCTGTTCAAAACTAATTTTACAGAGGGCACAAATACTTCTTACAGATTTTAAACTTTAATGACCATTTCAGAAGTTATGACTCAGATGTTGCTTTGACTTTAACGTCTGTTTATAAAACAGACTGTGTTTATGATTTAGGTTTATGATTGCAAAGTTCACAGATGCTCTCCGTGTGCCCATGCAACCTGTGCTGTACACTACACCAATGAAATGTCTAATATTTTTCTTAAGAAAATACTGAGTATGAAGGATTTTTTTTTTTCTTTTTTTAAGAGGGGATATTAATCTGCTTCATTTCAGCTGCCTGGTTTTAGTGTAGCCCTATATGACATTGTATTTGTACAACTAAAGGGACACAAACTGAGGCACGGGAGTTAAAAACCAGAATAGGCCTGAAGAGAGTAAGACCTCCCTTGCTACTGGAGGAAAATTGTCATTGAATGATGTCTGAAAGCAGCAGCCTACCTGCTGCAAGTGGTGTTGGTTACTTCAGCTTTGGGGAACGTTAAAGTCATGATCCTTTTATTTCTACTTTGGGATATTCTTGATTTTCCCGGAGAAGAGAGGGGTGGATAAATAGCACCAACTTCACGTCTCACAGCAGCAGTAAATGAACCACTGCAGCTGCCATTTCTGTCTCAGCAGATGTAGTTTTCTCACTAATGTTCATTGACTTCAGGTGAGCTTTTGGAAAGGGATCTTTTAGCCAATTTTTTTAGCCTACTTTTATTTTCAGCCTCTCCTCCTTTTCCCCCCCAACTTCACCAGGCTTTATAACTCTTTGTAAATAAATAAAAATAATGCAATCCTAATCTGTTCTTGTTACTCTTTGTGAGTCTTCCCCGTGTGTGTGCTGCTTTCTGTTCATAGGCACATCCACTACTTGCTTAATAATTTATAGCCCAGCTATTGTGCCTAGAGAAGGATAAGCAGGCTTTTTTTTTCCTTCTTTTCCCTACCTTAGATTTCCAAGGAATTTAAATTTTAAGATGCTCTAAAGGATGTAGAGGAATGTCTCTTCATCCTGAAATCATGGGAAAGGAAGCTGTGTGTCTGCTGTGAAGGTGAAAGAGGGCAAAATACCCAGGGCAAATGGTTGTGTATTTTTATCAGTCTTATTTAAAAATCAATATGTTTCTTTAGCATGCTCACAGAGAGCTTGCCAAGAAATTTTTGCTTTCCTATTACAGTAGTTGTGATTTGCCTTGCGTTACCTACAGGCAAAGGAGGACGATCTAACAGGGGAATGAGTGAGAGCATACCTACGTCGCTGTATTGTATATACTGTGTGGACTCTGTGGCAGAAGCTGCACTTAGCTATGACACGAGAAAGATACATACCTAGTATTGTTCAATGTAGGAAAGGAACAGAAAAGAAAGCAAATGGAAATGAAGGATATTGTGAGGCTTTGGTGATCATATTATTTTAAAGAATGAAACATGAGGATTTAGAAACAAAGGATGAAAGAAGGATTATCAGATGAGGTCACCCGACCTGGCACTGGGATGAGGAGGCAAACTGGTAGTTCTTTGTTGTTGTTATCTTAAAACCAGAAATATTTAACTTCATTTTGGAAGAAAAAAACATCTGACATGGAAACTATCATTCAAATTAAAAGCACACAGCAGTCATAATGTAATTAATTTGTAAAGAAAAAACTGGAAGTGTAAGAAGATTAACAGGATTACAAATGTAATCATAATAGACAATAGTATTAGATCTTTGGCAACTATCTGGTTGCTGTAAAAGGCTGCTGACAGATAAAATAATCACCATAGTGAAATATATGAAGTTAATTTTTATATTTCTAAATACTTTCCCTCCAGATACCAGAAAAAAACATAGAGAGCTAATACTTCTGAATGGCCATTATGTTGGCTGCCCTTATGATTTACAGTAGGCAAAATGAATTATTTATTAAACTCTTGATACTGAACTGACCTTTAATCAACAACAGATGGCAGTCAGGTTTATTTCACTGCATGAGAACTGCTGTTAAAGATTTCAGTTACCTTTCAGATAAATCAGTCTTTACATTAGTAATGACATTTTGTTTTGATCTATTTGAATAGGACTTCATTTTATTGGCTCATTTATTTTTATTTATCATTTAAGTTGCTTAAGAAGCCACTAAGGAGTTAGCATCAAGAGCTGCTAAACTAAACTGCTAATTGTTTATTTGAATATTAAGGTATACTTCTTTCAAGTATTAAGGTAATTAAACAAAACAGAAAAAATCAAGCTAGACTATATAGAGAATAAATGTGTGTTTTGTTAATGTTTGAATAAATGATTTAATTTAGAAATGGTTGTGCAATGTACTAAAAAGGCTGAAATGAGTGATCTGGGGCAGGGTTTCCCAGAGCTTAAGGCCAGAAGTAATCAGTCTCACTGTTTGTATCCACAGGCCATTACATTATTTCTGGTTAACCCTGTATGTTCCTGGTGACTTTGAGTAGACTTAAGTCATATTTTTTTGAAGCATAGCTTTTGGGAAGATGTTATGATCCTACCTAAGTATGCTGTTATACTGCAAAGGGCTACTTGCTGTGAAACAGTTTCTCACGTTGCTTTGTGCCTTAGTTTTTTACTCTGCTGTGTAAATTAAGGTGACATTTTCTTGCTTTATGTATTTTGGATGAATCTGCATTTCACTCAGCTCCTTTTAGTCCAAGCAGTTCAGGCTGCCATATTAAAATATATAGAGTTCCCCAGGTATGGAAGAAGGCAGACATTTGCAGGAGCAAAGCAATGTTTTCAAGACAGAGGGCAGGAGAAAAGCACTGACCTACTAGAATTGTTCTGCTGTAGGTGATTTTACCCTTCTGTTCTGGTTTTTGTATCTTTTGGCATCTCTAAGGGTATTGGTGAGTTTATCAGAATATTTTTTTAATAAGCGCCAACAAATCAGTAACTTGTAGTAAGGGATGTTATTTAATTATATTGTTGAGACACACTGAATTCCAAGATTACACGTTTTTAATCTCTGTTAGCATTGGGTGGAATTACTCAAAAGGCCTCAAATGTGTGAAAGTACAGTTTAAGAAAATTAATGTGGATGATAGTGGGTGATGTAGCTGAGTATAGGGAAGTGTTTGGGTAGTATTGCAATCTTTTGGAGGGACCCATCAACACCGAGGCCCTGCCTTTAGGGTGCAAGTATAAAGAATTTAGAGCAATATAAAAAAATATAAAGCTTTACTGAAGTGCAAAGGTTGTTTCATCCCCATTAGCTCTCATTGCCACTTCGTCATACTGTAACTTAAGTAAGCTTATAGGATGTCAGGATAACTCAAGTTGGAGGGGACTTCAGAAGGACTCCAGTCCATTCTCCTGCTCAATGTATGGTCAGCGGTGAGGTCAGTTCGGGTTCCTCAGGGCTTTATTTAGCCAGGTTTTGAGAAACTTGAAGGAGGGAGGCTGCACAACCTCTCTGGGCAATATGGTCCACTGCCCAACTGTGATCATGGTAAAAAGCATCTCTTGATATCCAGTCAAAGCTTCTTGTTTCAGTTCACACTTACTGTCTCTCATCCTCCCATCATGCATCACTGTGAAGAGCCTGGTTCTGTCTTCTTGATAAAATGATTGCTACAGCTGAACCTGAGCTGTTAGGTCCCCTGGAGCCACCCCTTCTCCAGGCTGGATCAGCCCAGCTCCCCCAGTGTCTCCTTACAGGGCAGGTGCTCCAGCCTGACTGGCTTGGGTGCCTTTGCTGAACTGGCCCCAGTTGTTTATTGGTGTCATCCTTGGATTGAGGGCAGGTTGCAGAACTGGATGCAGTATATCAGGAATGGCTTGATGATTTTGGAATAAAGGGGGCTGATCCTTCCCGCTATCTGCTGGCTGTGCTCCTGCTAGTAAAGTCTGGGATGCTGTTCACCATCTCTGCACCAAGGCATGCTGCTGGCTCATGCTCAGATTGCTGCCCCTGGGCCCTCCCAGCTAGAGTGCCCAGCCTGTAGCATTGCAAGAGTTTCTTCCTTCCCAGGTACAGGAGTTTGTATTTGTCCTTGCTGAATTTCATAAGATCCCTGTCAGCTCATCCCTCCGGCCTGTCCAAGTCTCCCTGGATGACAGCCCTACCCTAAAGCATATCAACTGGTCTCCCTTGGCTTGGTGCCATCTGCAGACTTGATGACAGTGCAGCCCATTGTCTCCTCCAGGTCACTGATAAAGATCTTCTTTCATAGTTCTGTATGAAGTTTTCCATTTTCCAAATGCCACTTTTATCCTAATACAATTGTTTCTTAACCAAAAATATTTTTATTTGTGATACTTGTGCTCAGATCTACATGGGTGAATTATGCTTAAATATATCAGGTGTAGATGAAAAGGTTTACTGAGGTTTTGTGCCAGTTTTACTGTATAAAATGGCATCTTCAACAGATAAATGGTATTTCTCATGTGGTCTAGCGCACAGTGAGCCTGTTATTTTAAACAGCCTTTCTCAGATGCTTAACGTGGCTGTCTAGAAGAAAGCAAGGGCAGTTCTCCCAGGCTGTTCTGCCACTTTGCCCTGAGGATGGTAACTTCTGTCAGAGGGGGATGAGCTACAGCTGAAAGGCAGTAACTCACACAACTACCCTCACTAAGCCAGTGAAATGCTATGGGAAACATTCCTGTGCAAAAACCTCCTGTGCAAGGGAAAGAATGTCCAAAGTCCAAATTAATGTTTCATTTAATATATTTGGTGATTCTATCAGTCTTTTTTTTCTTTTTCTGAAAAGAATATGGTTGTGCCTCAAGGAAAAGGAAGCTGATGCTGCCAGCAAAGTTTCTGCTGGTATAGGCAGTAACATCCAGCACCTTGCTCTTCCTACTTATGCGCCAGTCACCATCAAGAGAGGATGCTTCAGCTACTCAGCAATTTCATATCTGTTGGTTTTCCTCAAATAGCTTGTCCTGTGTTCTGAGAAACTGCGGTACCTTATGTCATCACTAATATTATTATTTATATCCAAGAAGAGACAGAAAGCATCATAGCCCTTCAGTTGGAAGTTCTTATGAATATAAAGGCAGCCTGACCTACTAATGTAAGGTGCTTCAACTAGAATAAATGCTTGTGAATGGTGCTTTTTAGTGGAAACAGAGATGACCACCAAATGATCGAATAAACTGGGGTTTTCAGTGTCAAAGTTCCACTGGTGCTCCTGGGATCTTAAGTGACTGTGTCATTTTCAAATATGGGACCTGGGCTTCCATGTCACAACCTAAATACTCCTGAAAATTAAATTAAGGAGATTGAACCTTACAGCTTCTAAGAGAAGAGGAATGCCTGACTCAAGTTTTTGTAGTGCGTTTGCAGATTTAGACTCCACATTATACAATCAGCTGTCTAAATGGCTTGAGATACTTAACGTGTGCACTGGGGCAGAGGCTGAGTTACAGTCCTTAAGCTCATCCATGTTCCATCTTGTTGTGGTTTAAACTGTAGCTGAACCCAGAACACATCTCTGAGCTGTGTATCTGACAGTGTATATACAGCTTAGGCTCCCAGTTAGCCTGACAATCATAAATATGCACTGGAGTATGATTTCCCAAAACATACAGGGAATGTGCATACCCCAAATCCATTGATTTTTCAATTGGAGTGGACACTTGGCTTAGAGGCTTTAGAACTTCCCAATCAAGACAGCTAACTTGGAGCATGCATTTGATATGCTCTCATTGTAAAGTGACTGATGTTAGTGAGTGGCAGAGAGAATAGAATAATTGCATGGGGAGGAAAGTGTACTTCAGCTGATGTTGTGTTGCTTGCCCAGCTGCAAGGCAGTGATTCTGGAAGAAGAGGGCATGGAAAGGAAGAGGGAGGTTCCCTTTTACTCTTCGTGGCTGTACAAGTGAAGGAGCCACACCAAAACAAAAAGCCCTACATAAAACAAAAAAGGAAATGCTTTAAGATCAGCTGTTAAACTAAGACAAAAATGTCACTGCCCAAACCCCTAATGAAATGTAGTGCTGTGAAAATAACACTTCCTTGCTTGGAGGTAACAAGACATTTTATCTGGTGTGACATAGAGATGTGAAGTCCCCTTGAGCATCTTACTAATTTAGGAGGGAGTTTGTAGACAAATGTCCTCCTGTCAGTCAGGATCATGTAATCACAGCTTCTTCCTGATGAACAAAACATTTGTATTTAGATTGCACATTTACATTGGAAAAAAAAAAAAGGTTTTTTTTATTTATTTTGTAAGCCTCGAGCTGGAGGGGCTGGTGCCTGCCTGAGCTTTCCACTTGCTCTTCAGCTGGTCCTTAGGCAGTGAAGGACTGGAGTGCTGCGAACGGGGGCTGCAGAAGGGACTCTGGGGCTGGGAGCATGCAGGGCGCTGCCTGGTCTGCTCTTCTCAGTCTGTGCGGCAGTTTGAGTCTCTGCTTCCAGTTCTGCTGGGCACTGCTTCTGGCACCTTTGTATCCAGGCTGCTGCTGGCATGGCTGTCTCCTGCTTTGGGAGGACTAAGCTCATGGAGAGCAGCAGCGACACTCTTGTCACAGCCATTAGCGCAGCAGGGGGACAGAGCATCTCTGCTTAAACTTGCCTAGGGTGGCTTGGAGGGTGTGCAGTGATGGTCTCACACCCCACAAGGTATGTTCCTGGCAGCAACTGGCACTAATCTCCTTGGCATGTTGGAGGCCTTGACCTAAATGGCACACTGTGAGAGGTGAGAAGCTGGGGTTGAGTGATGGGGACCTGTCCTGGGGACAGGCACAACTGGAATGAGGAGCTGACTTGCATAGGGAAGGAACTGCAGAAATGATGAGCAAACCATGCATGACCAGAGAAGCGAGGAGGGGATACCTGGGGTCTTTGCATAAACTGCAAAAATAAGAGCCTGAGCCACACAGGAAGGAAGGGACAGATGCAGACCATGCATGAACAAGTAGTGGAAGTTGGCTCTTAAGGCAGAGGAAGGGGAAAGTTAATGACTTTGGGCAACAGAAGGAAGGTTCCTGCTCCACATCAGTGATGGGATGGAGTGCAGCCTGGGCAAGTTTGTGGATGACATCAAATTGGAGGCAGCAGTCAATGCGCAGGGGGGCAGTGCTGCTATTCAGGGGACCTGGGCTGAAGAAACGGAGCTGGACTTTTCCATGTAACTCTACAGTGCTATGATAAGAGGCAGCAAACACAAGTTACAAAGTGGAAAATTCTGATTTGGTATTAAGAAAAATGTTTTTACTGTGGTGATGATGAAGTACAGGAACTGGATCCCCAGAGGGATTGTAGCGATGTTCAAAACTCAACTGGACAAATCCTTCATTTGATTACACCTGCTTTGAGCTGAGCGTTGGACTGGGCAGTTCCTCCTGACCTAATTATTCAATTATTCTTTTATATTTCTGTGTTTTTATTTTTTTTGTGTAAAGATTGGAATTTTTTTATTGTTCAAAGAATAACATTTCCCAAGGTTCATACTTCATAGGCCTGTTCCAGGAAAATTCTTATTTATATTAATGGTTTCTTTTTGGAAAAATGACTCATTTACCAATATAGTAATTCAACAAATTACACCAAAATGCAATTAAGATGTAAATTTATATAGCTGTGTTCAGACTGGCAATTCAGGAAGATCATGTTTAGTTGCTTTGAGGCACCCAAATTTCACTTGAGCACATGAATTTCCCTTTCAGAGGCTAGGGCTTTTAGATGTTGCACTACCACATAGCATTATACCTAACTCTTTTGTGGAGTAACTGCTGTAATAACCTCAAGCTTAAGCCCTAAGGATTTGGTCTTAGGTTTTTTTAACTTTTATCTTTTGTTTGTTAACCTTTACATTGTTTTTCTAACCTTTGTATAAAATTGCCAGGTATTCTCTGAAGTTGCACTGGAAGGCGGTTAATGTACTTATTGTTCAGGATATTAAAATCAAGGTCCTGAGTAGCTTGATCTAAAAATCTGTCTCTCGCTTCTCATCCAGGTCAACAGAAACAACCTGTGCAGAGCAGTGCATTCATAAATGTGAAACAAGCCCTCACCATCATGTTTGGCACGAAGAGGTCAGTTTTCACCTTTGCTGTTACGCTTTTCATCTCCAAAAATAGTGTGGCTGTTGTGTCTCTAATCTGAAAAGCTTACCTTTTCTGAATGTATCGTTATACAAAGTACACCAGCTAGCTATACTACTCTTTCTATTCTAATGATTGGGTTTTCTTTGCTGTACAGCTTCAGCTACTTCAGTTGACAGACACGCGGCATACAGGCCATGTAGCACAAAGGCAAATAGTATCTCCAAGGCATTATGGGTCACAGCAAGAATGCTAAAGAAGGCACTGTACTAGTGCTGGAGGGCATCCCTCCTGCTTTTGGGGTTTGGAAAGTAACACCAGGACAACAAAGCACTAGTGTAAGATGGGTTGGTTTTTGCCACTTCACAGAGTCCATACTGAATATAGGGTAACCTCCATCTCTTATTCTCCATGATTCAACGTTACACACCAAATGTCTCAAAAAGCCCCCAAATAAACCTGAAATCCAACATTTTTGAATCCATGCATCTACGTCCTGCATTTTTGAGTGCTCTTCTAAAGTATCAGGTAACCTGTATCTGTCAGCAGACAGCATGGTCATGCTTCCACTGCAGTGCCTGCAGCTGCACAAGCCATCACAGCACCAGCTTGGCCAGGTACCAGCACCTATGGGCTTTCACCAGGGGAGTGCGAGTTCTCCATGGAACAAAGATACTATAAACCATTCCTCCCCTATGTGAACTCCCTAATTTTTGTGCTTGTTGGTGGGCTTTTAGGTTTCTAGTGCAAGCTAGTCAAAGACTTCAACATTTGTGCCCCAGTTGCATGGCAGCGATGTGAAACATTTGTTGTGTGAGTGGCAGAGCACCTTTAATATGTTACCTGGAGAAGTAGTACATCTCTTCTGAACTGTTGGGAAGAGGGGAGGCAAGCTTGCCCTTAAGTAGCACATAGGAAGCAATGTGTTGCACGCCTGCAGGAATCAGGGGTGGCAAATAAGAAAAAGCAGCTGGGTTTTCTGAGGCACCAGCTCCCACAGGGGTCGCACAAGGCTTCAGTGTGAGCTGCAGCCCCACCTGAGTCGTGCTGCACGTGTTGGTCCCCTGTGCTCTTGCAAGCATGGGCACTGCTGCATCATGTGGCAACACGTTCGATGGGGTATTTTGTGTCTGTGTGAAATGGTACTGGCGTTTTAGGAAGAGGAAACTTTGGTGTTATTTTTAGGTAAGTACAGAATCGGTTGTTTTGTCAATATGTTGAGTTTAAGATAACTGTTGTTGAGGGTACAGGAATGGAGCTGCAAACTTCCCATTTGAGGATTTCTACTTTTAATTGTTTGCCTCTGCAGAACATTAACACTCAAGTTAACCAAAGACATTCTGCTAAGTGAAATAAACTGTTACATTACATTCAGGCGCGTTAGTTATTTTTGCCGTATGAACTCCTTCTGTGCTGATTTAAACATTTTTTACTCCTAGGATAGTCTCTTTATCTTTTCTTAGCATTATAAAGCAATGGCAAAATGAAGATTTATGTTTGATTGGTAGCCTTGAAATGTAATTCTTTTGTCTATGTTTTCTTCCCAGATTGAATCTTGATTACTATGCAAATGAAAATTCCTCATAAGGAATATTACAGACAATATAAAATTCTCTTTCGTGGCCACAAATGAGGGTTTATGACAAAAGGCACATATGGGGAAATTAAATTCTTTGCCTCTTGACTGAACTGTGTTTTGCACTTTGCACAGTTTTGAACCAGTTACAATAAATAAAGTATTTCCTGCTTTTGAAAGAGGCAGAGTGGATTTCCATACTAGCAGCCTCCTATGTGTAAACTGGGAAATTATGTCAAATATTCTTGAAATAGGTACCATATTTTAGTTATATAGTGATTGAGTACTTGTCAGGTATTTTGTTTTCCCTATTGCAGTGCATTTTGAATTTAATTTGCACAGAGGACTGTTAACTGTAAACAAGAAAATCTTGAGATTTTATTCATAATTTTTAAAAAGTTATAAACACCTACAAACAGACTGCCTGACACTTGAGAGTTTTTGGAAAACTTGCGTTTGATACATTAATTCTCTTCTTAAAAAGAAATACTGTATTTACCTGGAAATATCATGAGGAACAAAGCTATTTTTCTATCAGATGGGATAATTTAATGTTTATTTTCTTGTAAAACCAGTTTTTATTTAGTTCTGATAATACATTGCTAATTTTAATCTCCACAAAACATGTAACAAAATTACGAAACTCTGACTCAAAAACTGAATCAGCTCCTGTCACCAAATCTTTAGAAGTGTCCCGATTCCTTTCTTATTTATATCTTTCTCTTAATTTTGCATACAGCTTTTATTTTTAGTGGATAATCCCTGTTGAACGGACTGAATAATGAAGTCAGTAAAAGTGACTGATCAGAACAACTTTGACAAAGTTCATGTGTGGGGCAGGTATTTCTTAGCTCTTTGTAAGAAGTTGTGTTGTTAATGTGCACAGACATCGCTAACAAAGAGGTGAATTCCTGTAGATTTCAATATAGTTTGAGAGCTGATCCCTTAGGCTTTTAAATACTGAACTATAGTGGTTTCTCTGTGTTGTCTTGTATTTGGCTCTCATCTTTTTACTGCCATGTTAGTTTTCCTCCAGTTAATTAAATCTGCAATACACACCAGCATTGGAATAGCAGAGGTCAGTATGTATGCTTACCAGTGAGTTTCTGATGTGTTGTATTGTTCATGTTGTGCACTTATTTCAGTCTTGCAAGAGCAATTGCTGATGCTATTGTCCTTTGTGAAAGGAAGAAGCATGTAAATGGCTTTTGAGGAAGGATTTTTATTTTGTGGAACCATCTTTATATGTGGAAGTTCTTCTGCAAGGATTCTATGATAGGCATCCTGAGGATGCCTGGTCCCTTTGTGCCTAGTTTCCTGTTTTCTGTCTACTCAGAGCATCTGTTGTGCATCTTCTGCCTCTTCAACTCAGTTTATCCACCTGGACTCAATTGATCAAAATTCTTGATGATCTCCTTGTGACCAATTCCATGCAGAACTCTGCACTTTCTTCTCTGCAACTTGGTAGCTGCCTTAAACATACACTCCTTGAAAGCTTACCCTCTGTTAACTTCCTTAAGTCTCACTTCTCTGAATATTATTCCTCATCATTTTTACTTCCTAAATAATGAAACTAAACCCCGGAGTAGAAATATCTAACTAATGAAGTAGTAGGATAACAAAAATCTGTTTTGACATGAATCTACAGAAAAAGTCTTGAAGAGTTTACAGATGATGTGGTGGGCTCACCTCAGCAACAACCAAACACCTGCACAGCTGCTCACTCACTCCACTGTCCCATGGGATGAGGAGAAAAGAGAAGGTAGGTAAGAAGGTTCATGTATCAAGCTAAGACAGAGTAATAAGTGAAGTGAAAGTGCACAAATTGAGGAAGAGAAAAAACAAATGATTGGCAGATGTTCAGCCACGTTCTGGTAAGCAGGGCCTCAACACATATAACAGTTACTGTAGAAGGCAAATGCCATAACCATGAATTCTCTTCTTCCTCCTCCTTCTCTTCAGCTTTTATTGCTGAGCACAGCATCATATGGGTGTGGAATATTCCTTTGGTCACCTCTGGTCAGCTGTCCCAGCTGTGTGTCCTCCTAGCTTCAACCCACTCCCCAGCCTACTTAGCAGGGAGGGGGAAATAACTCGAGTCAGGAGAACAGAGTGGGAAACAGAGAAGGACTCGACGAAGCAATATTAGCAATATTGCTGAGCAGTAGCCAAAACATGGATGTGTTATCAATACTGTTTTAATCACAGATCCAAAACATAGCGCATACAGGCTGCTATGAAGAAAATTAACTCCATCCCAGCCAGGCCCACTACAATGTAAAAAACTCAATCAATGTTCATATACTGGGACTTAAGTTCCACAAAATGGTTGCATATGTAATAAAAAATAGAAAATACATATTTTTAATTTACCAGTCCATCTAATAAAAATTTGGCTTCCTATACATACAAATAACTTCACAAAAAAATTCAGCTGTGGTGAACAGCTTTTGAAAATTTACTTAAAGCAACTGCATCCTTAACTATAAAATGTGAATTAATATTTGGATATAATCTATGTTTTTAAAAATGAAAGTATAAACAATTTAATTCTATTTAAATTTATCTCAAGTGATTAATGTTTTCTCTGTTATATTTTTTTACTGAAGTCTGTTTTACAATAAGACTCTACTCTGCCTCATGTAGAGCCTTTCAAAGGCATTTGCACAAGCTAACCAGCCAACCTGGCAGGAATCTTTTTGTTAGAGAAAGTCATCTCTACACCAGGTTCATGCTGTAGCTCTAATACTCAGAATTATCTAACTCTCCTATTGTGTTTCTTTGCTACATCTTGGAGTTTTTCTAAGCATCTGATTATTGCCTGCAGAGTCTGTAATTATAGGATTACACTTGCACTTCAGTTATAACCTTTAATACCATAAGTTCCTTTTTCAAAATTGGCTGGCATTTGAAATTACAAAGAGAACTTAAGATCTCAGTGACTAGATTTTGTGTGTTTGTTTTTTTTTGCATTGGAATGCTGGTGTGTTTATTTACTTCTTCAGTTGATCTCAAGCAATTAACATGTGAGCAAAACTGTAGACACCTTTTTTGTTGTGTTTCCAGTTCCCTTATGCTTTTAGAAGGTTCAGGAGGCACAGAGTTTCTGAGCAAGACCATTAAGTTACGTTGTGTATGTGGCTGGGCTTTTCAGTGTATAGGGATGTGTTCCCTGTTATACCCTGTTCAAGCTCCTGCGGAAGGGCAAAACCCTGCCATTTCTAAAGTCAGTGAAATTCCTTTGCTCCTACTCTATAAGTCAGTATTTCACCTGAATTTTCTAGCAATACTCTTTACCAAGAGCATGCGGGGTGAGGAAAATGCTGTTTGGTTTTGCTTTCAAGAAATGCATTTGGAAGAAAAATATGTCAAGGTATAAACTAAAGGTCAGTCTTGCTGAACGATGAAGTCAGTTAAAGGTGCTCATGCCCCAGTTCAGTCATTTGTTCTTGCACAGGAAAGCATAAAATAATTCCGAGACAAGGATGAACTTTTCCTCAAGCTCAGATTTCGTCCTGAGCTTGGGCCTCAGTGCCCTGCAGATACCTTCTTTGGCTGGTATGTTTCCTGTCTTAACAGAACTGCTCCTGTTAAGTTCTGTCTATAAAATAACTTTATAAGATTTCTTTCATTTTTAGGAAATGAAGTCTGTAGATTAGAGAATTATCAGTGCTGCCACACATGACACCTAGTCTCAATTTAAAACCACTCTAGTTTAATTTCAACTTAACTGTGAAAAGCACATGTGTGACAGTCAGCACCTGGCAGAGCTAAGTGGCGTCATCTAGACTCTGCTGTATTTTTCACATGGAAGAATACCTGTGCTGGTGGTCAGAAACACATTTTTCTCTGGCGTTGCTTGCCAGGTACCCATCTCTGAAACCTTCCAAAGCAGAACTGGTGCCATATAATGAGAGCTGCTGTTGTGTCCTACAGAGTTTTTCAAATGCTTCTGGCAATTACATGATTTCTCAGATTTCTCCCTTTCATCGATGTTTCTTTAAATTCCTGCCCACAATCATAACACTATATTATAACAAAAGGCTTTCCTCCCTGTATCTTTGTTTCCTACCAAAAATCTCAATATCCTGATCAAAACCAAACCTCATTCTACAATGTGATGTATCTCTGTACTGCCTGTATGTGTTATGCCCTGGGGTTTTCAGTATGGTGAATAGTAGATACGTGCACAAATTCTGTTGACAGCTAATAGAATTTGTTCATGCTGCTCCATGACACCTTTTTGAACACTCATCCTGGTAATTTATTTTATTAAAGTGTTACAGAAGACACTTAGTAAAGTGTGCTGTGGTTCTGCATTTGGCAACATGAACCAGTCTGAGGGCAGTGGACCAATGAAGCGACTGTGTCTGTGCTATATTGCTGCAGATAGTGGTCGTGGGTTGTTGGCTCCATATTTATGTGGTCATAAATTGCCTGTTTTGCTGACACTTTGAAGTAAATGAAGGAAAGCATCAGCACTGCTGACTTTCTGGCGGGAAGCCTAACAGCAAGTTGGTATGCCTTGTGTGTCTAGCTAATGCCACTTTGATGGAAAGTTTTAATTAAGTGCATGTCTGTGCATGCAGAGAAGAAATCAAAGGCACTTGAGAAGAAGAAAGTGTATCTGCTCCAGACTCATTGAGGAGTAATGTGGTGAGAGCACTAAATGACTTTCAATTAATTGGAAAATATTTTCTTAAATATTGTTGGAAAGTACAAGAAAATCAGTGGAAGGGAAGACTATAAAATTAGGCTGTAAATCTAATCCATTTGCTCCATACTTGTTGGAAGATGTCATGATGGTACAAGTCAGAAGTTTGGGGATTATGAATCAAATGATACACTGGATTTCATTAAGCTCCCTAATTGTAAATATCAGAAGAACACTGAAAGCTGGTTTGCCTATAGCCAGTATTTTTGTCTTGTTATTTCTGTAACAGTTTCTAAGCTTATAAACATCCAAAACTTCATTGTTAATACATATTAAGTATAAGTTTTGTAGCAAATCTTCTATAACTACATAGTCATATTAAAATTCTAGCTTTGAAACTGAACTTATTACATAGGAGCTTTAGCTCTGTTTCCTGTTCTCAAAGGTACAGAAAGAAAATTCACTTGGTTTTCCTCAGACTGTCTAGAAGGATGGCTCTTTATAGAAAGAGCAGTTCTGAGGAGCCAGTATAATTCATTTACCACTAGATATGGTGCATGATTTATTTTGGCTAATGTTTGGTGTATGATTCTTCATTCTATCTGCATTACAGCAAAGCCAAAAGGGCCAACTCAGCATTGTAGAGGGCTTGCTACATCGCACTGTATTCACCTTAATACCTGCATTCTTTTTATGGACTCCGTACAGCACAACTTCTACCCTTATATTCATCTTTCAATCAAGATAGAAAACGGGCTTTATTATGCACTTTTTGCTATTCACTTTCTTCCAGAAGAAAAGGAGCTTTCTCAAGAGCCAGTCTAAAACTGTGCAACAGACTCCATGAGGGGATGACCACGCAGTCTTGGCTTTTGTCCCTGTCTGATCTTCCATCTTTAATATAACTCTAAGCATAGATCTTAGTGGCACCAGGTAGGAGAAAAATGATTGCTATAGCTGAACCCAGGACAGATACTTTTTGCATTAAATAACCACAGTGAAAGAAAAACACCAGAGAGTTAAGCCTTATCCTGGCGAACTCTTTTGTTCCTCTGTATGATGAGTGGTTGGTCAGCATTTCAAAAGCATATTCTCCTGTGAACCGTACTGTCAGATGAAACCTTCCTTCATCCCCAAAGTCACAGTTACTTATTAATTTATTTTTCTTAATGTGAACAAGATTATTTTCTGAACATAGAATTTTGGGATGAATTTCCTAATGTCATGGAGACATGGTGAGATGGCTCCTATGACTGGAGTATTGGAATGGAAGGATTCAGGTTTTTCAGGAAGGACAGGCAGGGGAGATGAGGAGGGGGTGAGCAGCTGGAGTGAGCAGAGCTCTGGCTGGGGATGGGTGAGGAGCTGACCGAGAGCTTATGAGTCAGGATGGAAGGGAGGGCAGGGATAGGTGACCTCACAGTGGGGGTCTGCTACAGGCCACCTGTGCAGGAAGACTGGGTGGATGAGGCCCTGTATAGACAGATGGGAGCGGCCTCACATTCACAAGTCTGGGTCCTCATGGGAGACCTCAACAACCCTGATATCTGTTGGAGAGCAAACGCATCTGGGCACAAGTAATCCAGGAAGTTCCTGGAATGCACTGATGCATTGAAAGGGGGAGGCCTGGTTAAGCGGGATGCGGAGGAAGCTGAGGTACTTAAGGACTTGTGAAGTTGCTTGGATGTATTCTGCTGTGCCCAGTGCTGATTGCCACAAGCCTCAAACGTAAAAGGCAGTAGTTACCAAGGGGCAATGGCTTTAACCTGAAAGAGGGTAGATTTAGATTAGATACTAGGAAGAATTCTTTGCTGTGAGGGTGCCGAGACACTGGCACAGGTTGCCCAGAGAAGCTGTGGCTGTCCCATCCCTGGCAGTGTTCAAGGCCAGGCTGGATGGGGCTTTGAGCATCCTGGTCTAGTGGAAGGTGTCCCTGCTCGTGGCAGGGGGGTTGGAACTAGATGATCCTTAAGGTCCCTTCCAACCCAACTCATTATATGATGCTATTCTAATATCTTTCTCTATTCATGCTGATGTTATGAAAAGTGAATCTGAAGTCTGGAATAGATAAAGCTGCTTTTGTAGCATGAATTATCAGAAGCCATTTCAGATTTACACAGCAAATGGTGAGTCTCATGGGAAGGGGGGAAATAAATGCGGCATATTTGACGTAAGAGCAAAAAAGCCATTTATGAGAATAGTTCCAAGAATGGAAGATACCATTAAAAGGTTATGTACCTTTTGGCAAATCACTGCACTGTGCACAGACTTCTGATCTGAGAGATGAGAAATAGTTTGGCATTTCGCATCTGAAACTAGTTGTAAACAGAATTATGCTGTTTGTCTGTGCATTGTGGAACAATGCCAGATGCTTCCACTGCTCAAGACAAAGACAGACAAAGAAAGGAATCATTTTGGGTAGCATAGGGAAAGTCCAGATCCCAGAAAAATTAAGTATCTCGGAGTTTTCCAGTGAAGTGATGAATGCTCTGGTCCTAAGACCTTTGATGTGATCTTAACACCTTTGTAAGATCACCTTTTCACATTAAGTTAGAGTAGTGGTCCCAACCACTGTGTAGGGAGATGTGGGAAACATTGCCCTTCCTATAGTCACCACCCCACACACCAGGATTGCGCACTGCTCCTCAGGCAGTGCATGGGCAGGCTCTGCAATTTGGTGCAGCAGTATGTGAATACTAAAAAGTGTAGGAAAAGTAAGAAGAAACTTCTTAGTGTGAAAGGTGTCACATAGAAACAGGTTGCCATGAGGTTGTATGGTCTCCATCCTGGGAGAGAATCCCATCCTGGGAGAGGGCTTGTTATGGCCCTAACAATCTGCGGCAGCTGTGCTGGCTCTGAGCTGGAAGATGGACTGGAGGATCCCCAGAGCTCCTCCCCAGCCTCAGTTGTTGCCAGTTATGAAACATGAATAAATACCTCTATATTTACGAAGTCTCTGAACCACAAATTCCTGGGAGCAGGGAAGCTTTGTCCTACTGTTTGCTCTACTGCTTTCTGCTGCCTGCATTGATTTCTCTTAGGGCTGGTCTTGGCCACTGTCCCAGAGGATGCTGAGCTAGGCTGACCATTGGTCTGATCCAGAATGGATGTTCTTGTGTGTTAAGAGGACACTGGGCTAGACTGCAGATAAGGAGGAAGTCTGATTATGGAGGAGAGGTTAATTAGGAGAGGAGGGTAAAGCAATGCAGCTATGCCTACGATCCATGCAGGGACAGTCCTGACACTGAGCCATGTTTTCCCAATAGTCTTTATAACTTTGATTGGAGATGCTGGAAATCTGGGCAACACCAGTGTCCCCAGTCTGATCCACCTGGGCTGCTGGTGGGGCTCAGCTGCTGAAGTGCAAGGTGGGCTGGTGCCCTGTGCTCACTGCTTCTCTATGGAAACTCAGCGCAGCTTCCTCTTAATTTTAGTTGCATTGATCCAGTTTTTGGGGAGCTGACATTATCCAAAGAGCTGAACAAATTGATGTTTGTGACATTTGACCACTGGACAGTAGGGAGTCTTCAATTTGAGTTATAACACGTACCTAATTTGAAATGTGATGCTTCTGAACTTAGAAATGGAGATGAAGCAAAGTAAATTTAGTTAGAAAAACCAAAACTTCCAAGCTCCAAAGACTGCTGCTTCTTCAACTGTGAGTCCTCCGTGTCTGTCTTTATAAATGTCAGTTTCTCTATAAATAAACAATTTGCTCTTTTAAAATAATTGGTGATGACTCAATAGCTCATCTTTATTATTGTGTATTTTAAATAGGCAGACTTCAGCACATCAAACCTGTGCCTCTTTGGGGAAAAAAATAAGGCTTAAATCGTATTCAGACCTAGCCTCCCTTTCATCTGGTAGTTTACTTTCTTTGACAGATGAATGTAACTTTCTGAGATCTGTGTTTTGTTTTCAAACCCACTCACCTATTTATATAACTTTCCTTACATAGAGATTGTAATTTTTATTTTACCTTAACTGACACCAGTCAGATAAAGAGACATGTTTGTAGACATTTGCAGATTATTTATTGTATTCCAGTTGGTGTTCATAATACTCTCTCCTGAAACTTAGGTGTTTCTCATGCAAAAAGGGAGGTAAGTAAAATTGCACATGGCAATGCAGAGGTATTTTTTATTATTGCTGTTCAGTAAATACCACACTGGATAGTGCCTACAAGAAATCTGGAGAGGGAGTTTTTACAAGGGCATGTAGCGATAGGACAAGGGGGAATGGCTTTAACCTGAAAGAGGGAAGATTTAGATTAGGTATTAGGAAGAAAATTCGTACTGTAAGTGTAGTGAGGTGCTGGCACAGGTTGTCCAGAGAAGTGGCTGCCCCATCCCTGGCAGTGTTCAAAGCCAGGTTGGATGGGGCTTTGAGCAACCTGGTCTAGTGTAAGGTGTCCCTGCCTGTGGCACAGGTTTGGAACTAGATGATCATTCTATGACTGATACTGAGTAAAGGATCTCAAAACCGTTCTTGCTTGGCTATCTTCTGCTATGCCCAGTGCTGATTGCCACAAGGCTACAATATAGCTCTGCTCCTCATTTTAGTTAATGAGAAAGAAAGATGGGAAGTTCTGTTTTCATGGAGGTTGTATTATGTAAGGCTTCCGGGCCCTCCTCTTTGAGGAGGCATAGAAGTACCTTGCTGCTTTGGTGGGGAGTCTAGCTGTGCAGCAGTGATGGGGCCATTCACTAATGCTGTGCTGTGCTAGGGGAGCTATCAGAGCCTAGCACTAGCAGTGGAGGAATAGAAAATAAATTAATTCCGGTTAAACACAAGAATGAAACTACCACTCTGAGGGAAAGGTGGGTGTTTCTAGCAGCAAATAGCCAGTGGATTGGCCCACAGTGAAATGATAGCATGACCTATCAAAGGGGAATGGGACTTTTGCAAGCAGAGCAAGACTTTGGCTTCAGGACAGGCATACCTACAAATAAATACTGTTTTATTCAATCATTTGCATGTTTGATGAAAAGCACAAGCAGAAAGATTAAGAAGCTACCTTATATTATGAGGTTATCTCCTATCTGTCCATAGGAGATCCTGATTAATTGACGCTTGCTGAAAGAAAGCTTGGCTTGCAGCAGGTAGCTTTCTGCCTGTTCTATCACAATTTCTTGATGCTGTCAGAAACAGCTATGTTTTATTTTCACTATCTGGGTAGCCGTGGTTCCTCATGCCAAGGCTGCCCTTTGGGCCTGCCCCTCTGCAGTGTGGCTTGTGCCAATAGAGATCCAGGACTCCTGCACTGAGAGAATAGCTTCTGCATGCATCATCTTTAATGTAAGGATAGACTTGCATTGTCTGAATTGATTCCAGTTCATAAAACTGACATTTAATTGACATCAGAACAACCATCACTGTCCTCAGCAGAGTTAGTCCAGCTTTCATGTTTTAATAACTGTGAAAGGAACAGAGCCCCAGGTAGATTCCTTTCAAGGTAGATTCATTACGGCAGAAAAGATCATTAGCTGCTGGTAATGGATTGTTTCTCAGTAAGATAAATGCATGGTTTGAACTGCCAGTGTAGGCTCGTTTTAATGACAAAGGGAGCAGGTGAGCCATGGTATCCTGATTATTCCTTTTACTTCCCTTTTTAAAAATCCTTGAAGACCACAGAGTATTGGAAATATACTGTCCTATCTGCTAAAGAGCAGTAGAAGAAATGAGGTATCTCAAACTCCCTCGGTGTGCACCTCCTTAGCATATACTTGGCTGAACTTCATCAGGTGATGTGTGGATATTTGGTGTCAGAAGAGAAATAATGGAAGCAGTTTCCATCCATTTCAGCTGTTCAGTCACTCGTGCTGAGTGATAAGCACTGATCAGATGTGGGTATGTATTGTGCCTTGTGATGAGCATATAATGAGAGGGTCTCTGCTGTGCTGTATTCTCTAGTCCATGGGCAACATTCGTAAAACCAGGATGAGAAAAATTTGGTGACAGCCATTAGTCTGCTGGAGAAAGTTTTATATGAAGGATAAAATGCTATGTGGCAATATTCTCTCATGTATGGTGGTGCAGGGGTGGTAATGGTAGAATCCCTCCCTGCCCATAGAGTTACCTATTTCCCTGAAACCCCTTCAGGGGGGTTTCACATGGGGTATGGGGGGTCTGCCTCTGTTCTTTCCCTTCTGCTCAGTAAGGGCTCTGTTCACAGGTACAGCTCTGGCTGCAGCTGCTGCACAGGAATAAGGGAATCCTTATTCCTTATTGATTGAGAGACTGCATTTAACAGAGGCTTGCTGAGAGAAAACTGTTCCTTTGGTAAAGCACAACATCTTTCTGTGGCTTTTACCTCCTGTTTGCACTGGCATCCTGAAATATGTTTGTTTGAAAAAGTGTATAGTTGCTTTCTTAAAAAAAGACAGTCATTCCCTCTATCTTATTTACCAGAAGCACTCCCTCGTGCACTTCTCCAGAGAGAGGATAGATTTCTGAGCTGCCTGTGGTTCTGTACTTCTTGCCTCATGACATTTCCTCACAGGAAATGTTTGAAGCTTAAGCGAATGTTGAGAGTTTGGTCTCGGTCCTTATAGCTAGCAATGGCTAAGATACATGCAGTTTCAATCTTGGAAGAAGTTCACCTTGTGCTTCTTTTAATAATGGAAGTTATTTAGGTCTGGGCATCCTGTCTAGCTAATATGATTATTTTGGTTTTAAATTAAGTAGAGGTGAACGTATTCATGTGAAGAGTTTAAACCTACCTCACTACCCAGAAAGTGCAGATACTGGCATGAATAATTGCTTTTTCTCTCAAATACCTCTCTAGATTCTGTCCAGAGCATCATGTAAAAGTTTCTGAAAAGCAGTTGATAGGAAGAGACCGCCTTCACAGCACTCATTATTGTCAGTTAACGTATGCTTTGCCACAGTTTGGTGCATATTGTTAATAGCAGCTGTAACCTGTGTAACATATTAACATAGGATTTGGCAGATTTTATTGTTCTGTGCAGGCCTTTAATTCAGGATAAATGATCTGCTAGAGAGTAAGGAACTGAACTTTCTACAGGGATTTCTTGGTGAAATCCTGTGGTCTTTGTTTATTATGATGGCCTTGGATTTAACCCTCCCTCTTCCTCCTTTGTTTTGTCCATTATTATAGTCTGTGAATACGGAAGAGTTGACTTGGAAGAGGTATTGTATTTTATCGTGTAATTATATTTAAAATCCAAGTGAAAGCTCATCTGCATACCTAATTCCTTCATTACCATGTGTTACTAGAAGGGAAGTGCTGTTATTTACAAGCTATGCAGAGCTCATGACTGTGGGCTTTTTAACCCGTGGCTCTGTGCATCCTGTTGTGTTGCTGCTGTTTCATAGTCGGGCAACTCCTGTGCAGCCTTGTCCAAAATGGAGTTTTGAATCAGGGGATGAAATCCTAGGGGCACTGAAGAAACTTGTGAGCTCCCACTGGAGTCAGGCTTTTTCTTACCCTGAATGGTGGCTGGAGCCCCATGCAGTTCTCTCTCTCCCCCCATGCAAGCCTCTCAGTGGGGATTGAAGTAGTATCAGGAAGGCAGTGTAGAAAAAAGCTCCAGTTCTGAATAGGCATTTGAATGCACAATCTATTTAGTGAATGCCTTCTCACTAGTAGTTTTCTAGGATGTTTACGCCGTGTCAAATACCGTGTAGGCACATCTGTTCTGATTTATATGATCTCAATATCCGCATTTTAATTGAAATGATGCTCAGGAAGTTCTATACTTACGAGTTGTTTTGCTTGTGGCATACAATTAGTTAATGTTTTTTAAATATCTCTTCCTCCCTTCCCCTCCCCTCCCCTCCCATACATGTGTAAGGAGTATGGTGATAGAATCACGGAATCATAAAATGGTTTGGGTTGGAAAGGACCTTAAAGGTCATCTAGTTCTGACCGCCTTGCTATGACTTGAAAGACTGTAAATGACCAGGGTGGTTGTAGATTTCATCCAAAATGGATCCCATAGGAAGACCAGGCATCCCTGCACCCTGCAGCTTACAGTTGTTGATTACTGCTTTAGGCAGCTGCCTGTTGATTTTGTTGAATGTCTGACAGACCCCAGCACACTGGGCTTGTGTGTGCATTCATAGCAGGCAAATGCACTGCTTTCAGAATCCAGTGCTGGTAGAATTGCTGTTTGGAACATGGTATTAAATACTGATTTAGCATTAACACTTCAGGAGATGGTGGTCTTAACACTGCTTCCTGCTAGAATATTCTGCAAAACATCCCTGGGTATGTTGATGGACTGTAGTGCTGCTTGTCTGGTACAAACAGACGGGTTAACATCCCGCTCGAGTAAAGGTTCTGGAGAAAAAAGATACATATCTTCTGTACACGAGTTTTGCTAGATAAGTATTTCAGGCAGGTAAGCAACTCGGGGAATGTTTAGTAGCATTTGCACATGGAAATCATTGGTTACCTTCGTTGGAGTCTGTATTAATATCACGTAATTAAAACAATACCTCAGTCTGTTTCGTCCTCTGGCATAAGTCATTGTTTTATCTTCTTTAGCTGCAAATTTATAGTGATTTAGTGTTATGTGTGTTCAGAGGTCATTATTGCATATCTGCTAAGCATTTGCAGTGCTGGATGTTTAACATTTACAGCTTATGATGCTAAAAATCATAGTCTTTCACTTCATTCACGGGAAGAGTGTTCTTGTGACTGATGTTTGTGACCTTGTTTTTCAGAATTACTTTGTATTCCAGCATGTCACTTACTGTGTACTTAACTCTAAGTATGTAATGTGAAAATTTAATTCATTTATTGATTCATACATGCTTTTGAGAGGTTTTAAAATCTTTACAAAACAAGATTTTGGGGGCTGGATTCTGAACTGCTCCTTTCTTTAGGCTGAGGCAATTTGATCTCCCATTTTAATCCTTCCCTGGTGCAGCTGGGAACCATTCCCGCTCATCCGGTTACTGGATTTTAGGGGTAAGAAAGAGCTCAGCACCTCCCTCTACAGGAAACTGAGGTTGCTCCTCAGCCACGTTTTCTCCAAACTAGACAAGCCCAAAGTCCTTAGTTGCAGGGATAATCATGTTGATAAAGATATCAAGCAGGGGTAGCCCTGGTATTGAGCCCTCAGGAGCTCTGCTGGTGACCGCTTGCCGGCCACATGTAATCCCCAAAACAATTTGTCAGAAGTGGGATTCGAACCCACGCCTCCAGGGGAGACTGCGACCTGAACGCAGCGCCTTAGACCGCTCGGCCATCCTGACCCATGGAGGGAGGTGCTTTCACTGTATTAGTCGTGTGTTTCTGCACATTTTATATTGTATTATTTTTCTCATACAGAGGATAGTACAAAGTATTCTAAACTAAAATGTGTGTTGTGTTGAATATGAGGTAGTTGTAATAACTGATGTTAATTTGGTACAGGCAGGTGTTTCATTCTGTGAATATCTGAGTACTAGTATTTTTAGAAAGAAGCAGGGACTGTTGCACATAAATTTATGTATGGCAAGTCGCAGAAGTTTAAAGGTGTACAGAAATGTGGTATGTTGCACAAGCGCATTGCTTAAGGCTGATTTTTTTCCTGTGATGTCTCTGAAAATCCTTTTGAGACATGTACAAGTTATTCATGGTGAGAGTTCTGTGTAATATTTGACAGGAGAGTGTAACACTGAAACAAATTGTCCTTGTGCTTCAGTTTTATAAAAGGAAGTCCTGTACTTGAAAGCTGCATCCAGGAAGCTCTGAACATATAAATTTGGTCAAGATTTGGGAGTAAAAGTCAATATGGAAGGCAAGAGGTATTATACTTGTTTGGGAGCATCAAGTTTAAAATACAATGTGTCTCTTTGGAATGTGAATTTAATAGAAAAATCAAATTTTTGAATGTTACAACTAGAAGTTATCAGAGACGGCAAGTACACCCCTAGCCCCAAAACACCATCATTCCCCAGAACCTGAGGGAACAATATTTTCCACTTGCAAAAAAAAGGCTAGTCTCCTAGATTGGGCAGAAATTGATCCTGATTGTATTTGGTACTAGTAGTGGAGGGAAGCCATCCCCTGTTTGGAGAAACCAATTGTTCTGGCTCCAGTTTGTCAATGTTGGTACTTTTGCCCAGATCAGTGTCTTAGCTAATGTGATGGTGCTGTTTTCTGTGCTTTGTTCAGGTTTTTTTTTGTGTGTGTGTTTTAAACCATAACTGTTGGAGTCAACAGAAACAGAATTATTCCAGTTTTGGCAAGTCTTCTTGCTCCCTGTAGCAAGATGGGCAGAGTCCAGTAAGCAGAAATACAGATGTCTGAGGTATGGCCCTCAAAGGCTACTCATAAAGTTGCAAGTCCAGATTGAGCTTAGGTTGAAACCTACACCCTTTCTTGTGTCCACACATAGTGTTTGGGTCTTCAGCCAACAGCTCCATAACCTTATGTTCACTACTTTGACCCAGTGATGATGTAAAGCTGATTAAATGTATCTTGGCTGGGAAAATTAACTAAATAGGTCTTAATTTAAACCAAGTGTAATTCATAAAGATAGTATTACTCATTGGCTTCAAGACTTGTGGATTGCACAAGGAAGGCTCTTGCAGAACTGAATCCCTACCAAATGTCCAGTGGGCCTCAGTGAAGAATCAGCCCAAGCCTACTCCTGGACAACACCACTGTCTACCAGTGGGAGTTTTTTGGCCCAGAACTTCAGTAGTTAACTCTCAGGCAGTTGCCCCAAAATCTGCTGATCTGGCTAACTTGCTGGTCAAAATGTAGTGGTACTTAGTATGCAAAGGGTAGATTCAGCCCTGATTGCTCACCCATGACTCAATTTCATATAGCAGTTGTCATACTGCCTGCATTGAGCTCTAGTAAGTGAAGTGTAAACCTCAGAATGAAAGGTTTATGAAGATGTATGCATTCCCCAGCTGCTCTCAGACTCAACTATCTGCCTGTCCATCACACAGCCAGACTTATTAAACTTGAGGCTGGAGGTTGTTTTGTTGCAGGATATCGATGGGCTCCAGCAAATATGTTCCTCAGCCACTGAAAAGAAAGTCCATGGGACGTGAGATGCATTGGTGTTACCCATTGCAAGGTTCAGATCTACTTGTTCTGAGTACATGTTCTGATGATAGTAGGTGAGGAAGAGGAAAGTAAGTCCTGCTGGTATCCTTGCTGGTATTCCCTCATGTCTTTATGCTGGTGCCCTATGTGAGATTTCAAGAACAGACTCTTATTCTTAGCAAATTGGAGAAAATCTAGTTCCATTTTGCATTATTTGTACATGCCACAAAAGACAGTGCAAAGTCTGAGTTTAGTTTTTGGAATACCTGATGATGGCTGACATTGTTCTAGAAGGTTCAGTAAGATAATGGAAAACGCTGAAAAATAATTTTAATGTGGCTGTGCATAATAAAATCCCTAGTAATGACTTGTCCTCTGAAAGCACGTTTACAGAATCAAGTTAAGAATAATGCTAAACCCATATAAGCTAATGTGAAAATATCAGCAATGATCACACTGATCAATGGAGCTTCAAGTGCTGTTCACATTACAGTGAATTAATGGATTTAATCAGAGTATCAGGAGACATTTGGGGGCAAAAATGTTTTTCCTGAAATAGAATTCAATAAAATACTAGGATTTTTCTTTTATTCGTATTTTTTCTATTGTGAATTTACAGGTCTTGTACCTGCCTGTAATGTCAGTTGTTGAGATTCAGGATTTCTTGAATGTTACATCATGCTTCATAAAAATCTTTATAAATAAAAAAGGAAACAATGTTTGTAAAGTCTGTCTTTATTTTGAGCAAAATTGAGGAGTAACAGGTAGCAACAAGGAGGGTTCCAAATTCAAACGAGTGGCCAGATTCTGCATATGGATGTTGGTACTCGTTTTTTTTTTTCCGTTTCTTTTCCAGCTTCTGGGTGTCACACCCGAAACTCTGAAAAAGAATTTTAACCCAAGACCATTTACAGCTAAAATAATGTGCAGAATGGTCAGATAAGCTGGCAGGTGTTGGGGCTGCAACCTTCTCACCCAGCACGGCTAGGAGGAGAAAGTAGTACATACTCATCGCCTAAGCTTACATCCCTGCATCCCGTACAACCCTGTCACAACCCTGTGAAGCTGCAGGGGTCTGAGGTTAGTGTTGCTTTGTGTTTTAATACTGAATTTGAAATTGTTGTTGTAGATGTTATGCTAAAGCCTACTGTGCTACAGTGATTTACACTGATGTCAGTGTACAGGAGCAGTCCATCTATTTAAATGCACTGTGCAAAGGCCTCTTTCCCTCCTCTCTCATTTGATAGCTCTTCCTTGGCCATTCTGCGTTTCTGTCCTGCTTTAAGCAAAGCCAGTCACAAAGTGAGAGCATCTTTTGTGTTGTTCTTTCTCTGAATAGAGAAGTTAGTTTACTCCTTACCTTTCAGGGCTCTACCTGTGGGCCCTGAAAGAAATACTAATTCAAAAAGAATGTCTAAATCCTGTGGGACCAATGAATCTCCTTCCAGAAAGAAAGTGTGGTCATGTTATATGGAGGGTAATGAGGTTACATATGGTTCACTGGAGACCTGATTTAAAAATATGATGCCTTTTCAATATTTTTATAACTTCACATTTTGCCCCTAGTTCTGCAAATGTGCCTAACTTTACAGGAATCGCTAGTCCTGTTGTCAGACCTTTTTGGTGTACAAACAGTAACATAAGTGGTGCATAGACTCAGAATGTTGTCAGGAACCTGGGAAGCTCTCTTCCTGCCCCCTGTAATCTTTAGCGACCAGACTCCTTTATATTAAAAATATATTTACATTAATAGCAGAAACAGATTGTGAGCTAGAAACAAGACTGCTGTCAGGACAGCATTGTCTCAGCTTTCTCTGCAGCAGAACTTCAAGTCTTGTCATGATCACAGGTAGGAATGGACTTGAATAGTAATAGGGGCTTTGACCTGGGCATATTCCATCCAATCTAGTGTGAATTAGAGATTTGAGGGGGGGAGATGAGGGGAAAAAAAAAAATCTTTGTCTTACTCTATTCACATGGGTCTTCTGTATGGAGTAACTCATCCTCAAAACACCTTATAAGTAAGAATGCTCATAAACCTCCTTTGAATTAAGTACATTCCCTTAAAACTCCCAAAACTAGTAAAGTACATTTGAAGACATAAAGCAGATTAAATGTGTGGAACCCTGTGGTGTTTATAGGAAATTGGGAAAATTAGAGGAAGCTGACAAGCATGTCTGCACTGCCTGTGATGATAATGGAAAATGCTTCAGGAGTGTGTGTTATCAGCAGGATCCAGAAGTACAGTATCCATGTGTGTGGCAGGGGAGAGAGAATTCCTTTTTGACCCTGAAAGTGATTCTGAGTATCAGCTTTTTTCCCATCCCAAGTCACTATTTCATCATGAACTTGAGCACCAGCTGGAGTGCTCTTTGCTCTGTGATTGCAGCCTGTTGAGTTGGAATAACTTTTTTTCTTAATACTTTTAATCCTCCCAAATCACTATTTCATCATGAACTTGAGCACCAGCTGGAGTGCTCTTTGCTCTGTGATTGCAGCCTGTTGAGTTGGAGTAACTTTTTTTTATTAATACTTTTAATCCCAAAGTGTGAACTGGGGAGTTCATCAATACAAAAAGGTAGAATTGGCTTATTTTAATGATCACGTCTACTGTTCACAAAAGTCATGAGTATCAGCTTTTGCTCCTGTTTAAGGTAAGGTGTGAGGATAGAGAGTGGATTTCTTGTATACTTTCATAAGAATATGAACTGAAGATGGCCCTTTGCCTGACCTGTCCTCTTCCTGCCCAGTAACCTTTCAGCTCCCATGGATGAAAGTACTATCATTTATGACTGTAAGTACAGGGTGTGGATGTGGGTGTGTATTTGACATTGCTGCAGTAAAAGGTAATTTGACAGCTGATGCTGGGGCAGAACCTGACCTGCAAGATCCTAATTACTAATTGATGAGTAAGCTTCTAACTTGGCTTTCAGCTTCCAGCTCAAGTGTTCTAGCAATGAAAAATAACCTTGTGTTTGTTAAGAAAAGAAAAAAAAACCACCAGAGAATCTGTATGTTGTTGGAGATGTGGTAAGCATGGAAGCTCGTAGTGACAGAATAACATTATTGTTAACAGTGAATTGATTTTATTTTTAGATTAAAAAATCCTAAAATACTCCAAGCACAACTGCACATTTATACTCTGTTAAGTTCTGTCCTTATTTATAAAAGTAATAGCAAACAAACTATTGAACCTGAAGGAGCTAAGTGAGGCAGCCTTGTGGTCATTAGTTGATGTTAAAAAAATCCGATGATGTTCAGTTTCCCAGACTTTCAAGTGGAAGAACCAGGGATAAAACCAGTTCATTGCCCCACCTTTGCTGCAGGCCCTGTGTTCTCTCTTAGCGCTCTCCAGGAAGGCTGAGACATTGCAAAGAAGTTTTAGCTTAAACAGGGCTAAACAGTATTTGGCTGTTAGACCTGGATCTATCAGAAAGAGACATAGTGCAAGGGGAGGTCAAGAAGATCTTGCCTCCTGCTAGCTAGAGGAGGGAGAACCATATAGGATTGTCTAGAGTATTGCAGGTGATTGCCTCTTCCAGATTTTTGCAGGGTAATAAACAAGCTTTGAAGGACCGTTAAGCTGGCTGTTGCTTGGTTTCTGTTTTCATGTGATAAAGCTTTCCTACAGAGTAAAATTCTATGCAAACTGTAAATCCCTGTCAGTACTGAGTATTATTTGTGCTTGGTACCTCCTTTTGCACATTCCAGCTTTCTCTCCTCTCCAGATGGAACGGATGTGGTCTGTGGCCATTTGCATATATAGGTGAATGTTGCTTCTTAGGTGCAGAGGACAGAAGTTACAAGCTTGCAGCTCATTTAATAAGCACATTGCTAATTATCACACCATGACAGTAATGAGAAATAATAATGGTACAGTATAAATTATATATAAAAATACTAAAATAGCCAATAATGATTAGCATATTATAAAGTGTGGAAGGTTCTCAAGAGTGTTGTATGTTTGGAAAGTGGGGTTTCTTAGTGCAGTTGTCAATACTAGAGTCTTGTGACTATAAGAGATGCAAAAGAAGAAAGCAAATGCTAAGTCCAAGATACTTAGCCCTTCACTGTGTATAGAAAACAGTAACCCAGTAACTGGCAAATATTAGCCATCCCCTTAAGACTTTCCTCATTTTCTAAAAGCAGGATCTTTACACGTTTACCTCTCTTATCCCAAAGAGAGAATCTTCTTCCTTCTATTTGCATGATCAATGTGTTCCTTGCATACTATGAGGAGGGAGTGTCTGATTCACTCTGATATCCATGCTGACTCCCCATCATTTGCTCTCCAAACCAACATAAGGATTATTTGTATTTTCAACAAGAAGAAATCATACTGGGTTTGAGTGTGGTTTTCTTGTTGACATTTTAGAAACTGTTTCAGGCTCCTCTTAATATTTAGACAAACTAATGTTTCTTTTCGTGGTGTTGCTGTTGACATTTCCTAAGGGAATTGCTGAAGATGTCAGCAACTTCCCAGCACAGACATGCTGTAGTGGAACAGTTCTTTGCTTGTGGCCCTGACACAAATACCTCTTAACGGATGTTTCTGCTGAAAGTAATGTGATTGTGGTAACTTAGTGAGTCAGGGTAAATGGGAATCAGACCTGGCTATTTTGGGAAGCATAAATGTCTGCTGAACTCCTTAGTGTTTTGCTTCTTGCAGATGCAACAAGTAGAAGGGGCCAATTTATTGTGTGCATCAGAGCTTCTGTGCTGCACAAACATCGCCGTGCAGAGTGGAAAGAAGGTCCATGAGGAACACTGGTACTCAGCTAAGCCTGAGAGCCAGGGCAGCTTGTGACTCAAACAAGAGAAACTGGTCAGTTAGAGCCTTGGCTGATTTTTAAGCCAGCAGCCAGGAAAAACAATCACATAGCAGAACTTGCCCTTATATGTGTAGTGTGTGCCCCAGGGGCACTGTGGTTTAGACACAGCTGGTGTTGTTGTGAGTTTGCTGTTTTAAGCCGCGCTGTTGAACCTGTGCATTACCGTATCTTTAATACCTAGTCAGTACCAAGAGTGCAAAATTGTGTCAGCAATTAACCAGGACTATCTATTTAGAGAATTTATTTAACCTTTTATGTGTGAAGGTTTTGAAGGCTCTTTCAGCAGGTTAGATTTTGTTCTGAAATCCCTGATTAAAAGTGTGAAGCTCTGCCATGCAACCAGGCTGCCAGTTTAGCCTGTGGTTTGTATAAGAAACACTCACATTGTTATCTATAAGAATCAGCTCTATCATACAATCTTTTAGCAATACAGTATATTTTCTGACTGGTTACCATGTATTGCACCTATGGAACAAATTTTCCTCAGAACACATTGCTGTTTTAAAATCTTCTCAGTTGAAACCCAATTTATGTGATTATTCTAACCTCAACTGTTATAGCCCCTGTGTTGTCAGGGAAATTGTAGAGAAACTCATTTGCAAGAGGGTCATGCAGCAGCATTTGGGACATGTTGTTTGTTCCATTTCCAAGCTCTCCAGCTGAGGCTCGGGGGGAGGCAGTCTTTGTTGGTCTGCGGCTGTTTCCCTGCCTTGAAACAGAATAAAAACTGTAAGGAAGAAAGATATTCATCCTAAGGGTAGACTCCAGTTACATTAAATAGAATAGCAGCCACTCGGAGATGGGACTGGAAGGCAGCCAGAAGGACACTGTGAAATTTTTCAATAGCCTGTCCCTATGCCTGTCTTCCAGTGATCGATAGAGAATGTAATTTCAACCTTCAAACTGTTCACTGCAACCAAAGGGAACTGAATGCTCTTCCAGCTCTATATAAAGAGCATTGTAACTTAGATGAGAAGATACTCTTCTCTCCAATGTGTGTGTTGTTCTACTGTTGCAGTAAATCGTTACAGATAATACTCCTTACTAGTTTAAATAAATAGTCCTTTTGACTGTCTTGTATGTGTTTCATAAGGAAAAAAAATCGGCCTTGAACAGAGGATGTAACGTAGTTTCAACAGGTATTTTGATTAAGGATTTCTCAGATGGGCCTTGCTGCTTCTGACATTGGTGGAGGTCGTCAGCCTGTAATTGCCAACTGAAGTCATGTTTTCAGACATTAGTGTAGTGATGACATTAACTGGCTTTCCTTGTAATGTCTGCTAAAGAGTTTAATTATATGCTGTAACTTCTTCATGAAAACCTCTCAGATTTATGTACATAAAGGCAGATAGCCTGTGACTTACAGTAGGATTACAGCCTCATGAATCTTCAACAATGTCAGGCACATATTTGCAGTAATATCTATTCCTTCCTTGTGAGAGGTCTCCGTAGCTGTATGTCATTGTACGTGAGGTGTAACCCATTGAACCTGGTGGTTCATCTCAGGCTGAACTGAGATCACAACTAGGTGATCAGGCTATCACTTGGTTTCAGGCAGTGCTCTTCCCTCCCCAGTGGGATCTCTACATATGTCTTCTGAGGGAGAGGAGGAATTGAGCCTGTTTTAATGAGCCCTTTTTAATTTTAAACATGGCATTTTGGTAAAAGCAGTGATATAAGGATATATAAAAAATAAAAAGTTTCATTACCTAGGTGGTTCCTTAATAAGTATCTTAGGCCTAATGTTAAATATTTGGGATTATCTCTGTTAAATTATATGTATTCTGGTATTTATGTTTTTTTTTTTTGCTGAAGTGTAGAGTTGTATTTGTAATGCCAGTTTTGAAAAGGCAACACTCTGCCCCTTCTTTCTGCACACAATGGCAGTGAAAGCAAAGAGGTGGGAGGTGCTCTCTGTGAATATGTTTTGGATGTAGAGAAGTAAATATGAGATTCAGCTTCAGAAAGATAAGCTGCAGGATTCAGGAATTGAAAATCCTAAGTACAATAGGTTGAATACTGATTTCTCAAGGCTTTTAATGTACTTTATTGTCAGCTTCCCACAGAGTAACCTGTTCTGTTCTGCAGGTATGTGTCAAAGTACAGAGGAGGTAAATAATCTGCCCAAAGCCCTGTAGTCCACCCTGGCCATGGACAATTGCTGAAAGTGCCACTATAGCACTTACTATGAGATACATGGGTGTTGCACAAATGCAGAGTCTTGTCTAAAGTCCCCAGTGACCACAGCTTGTAATTATGAAGAGCAGCAGGTACCACTGTGAGTAGTCCATTAGCTTCAACAGAAACTGTATTAGTGCGTTCAAGAGTAAAATAACATCTTTCTATTTTTTTTCATGAACGTAGGTAGGGCTGCATTCTGCAGTGCTAATAATGTGGATTTATGGCATGTTGGCAGCTGAAGTGCTCTTCAGGCCACATTGTTTTACCCAATAAAATTTTGTTAATGTTTGGCAGATAGAGGAGAAAGAGCCATTTAAGACCCACCTTTAAATTTGGTGTTTGGTAAGTGCACTAGAAGTTAGTGCTCTGGCTCAGGTTTCTGTCTCTCACTGTGCTTGTGCAGAGTCTGTTGCTTCTAAAGACCATGATCTGTGAGGTGAAAATAATGAAAGATGTTTCTATAATGCTGATGGCGGAGCTTGCTGGCATGGTGCTCTGGGACATAGAATGGGCACTGCTGTTAGACTTCTAACTAACGGCTGACCGATGGACAGCGGCAGAGCAGCTGACATCATTTACTTGGACTTGTGCAAAGCGTTCGACACTGTCCCACACAACATCCTTGTCTCTAAACTGGAGAGACACCAATTTGATGGATGGACCACTCAGTGGATAAAGAACTGGCTGGATGGCCACACACGAAGAGTTGTGGTCAATGGTTCAATGTCCACTTGGAGACCAGTAACGAGTGGTGTCCCTCAGGGATCGGTGTTGGGACCTGTCTTGTTCAACATCTTTGTTGGTGTCATTGACAATGGAATTGAGTGCGCCCTCAGCAAGTTTGCCGACGACACCAAGCTGTGTGGCTCAGTTGATATGCTGGAGGGAAGGGATGCCATCCAGAGGGACCTGGACACACTTGTGAGGTGGGCTGATGCCAACCTTATGAAGTTTAACCAAGCCAAGTGCAAGGTCCTACACCTGGGTGGGGGCAATCCCAAGCATAGCTACAGTTTGGGCAGAGAAGAGATTGAGAGCAGCCCTGCCGAGAAGGACTTGGGGGTTGGTTGATGAGAAACTCGACATGAGCAGGCAGTGTGCACTTGCAGCCCAGAAACCAACCGTATCCTGGGCTGCATCAAAAGAAGCGTGACCAGCAGGTCAAAGGAGGTGATCCTCCCCCTCTACTCTGCTCTCATGAGACCTCACTTGGAGTATTGTGTCCAGTTCTGGTGTCCTCAACATCAAAAGGACATGGAGCTGTTGGAGCAAGTCCAGAGGAGGGCCACGAGGATGATAAGAGGACTGGAGCACCTCCCGTATGAAGACAGGCTGAGAAAGTTGGGGCTGTTCAGCCTGGGGAAGAGAAGCTGCGTGGAGACCTCATAGCAGCCTTCCTGCTATGCAGTATCTGAAGGGGGCCTACAAGGATGTCGGGGAAGGACTCTTCATTAGGGACTGCAGTGGTAGGACAAGGGGTAATGGCTTTAAACTTAAACAGGGGAAGTTTAGGTTAGATCTAAGGAAGAAGTTCTTCACAGTGAGGGTGGTGAGGCACTGGAATGGGTTGCCCAAGGAAGTTGTGAATGGACCATCCCTGGAGGTGTTCAAGGCCAGGCTGGACAGAGCCTTGGGTGACATGGTTTAGTGTGTGGTGTCCCTGCTCATGGCAGGGGGGTTGGAATTAGATGATCTTAAGGCCCTTTCCAGCCCTAACTATTCTATGATTCTGTGATTCTGTCTCTGTCCCTGTGGGTTCTTTGGGAAGACAGGGCATCACACAGGCCTGCAATGCTGATTACTTCCCAACCTGTTTGTCATGCAGTGTTCTTAAAATTTTCTATTATAATTGCTTTGAGATAACATCAGGTTCATTATAAATACTCTGCTTTCTTCTGTGTTTTGTTTCTTTTTTTCCTCTCTGTGCAAATTACGGTAAATAAATGAGGCCCAAGAAGAAGACTAAATGAATAAAGGAGAAAAAAGAGAGGTGAAAGGAGTGGGGAGATTATGAGAGGATTAATGAAAACGAGGAACAGAACTGAGGAAAAAATGAAGTTATATATGAAAACATTTTGATGAGTCTGCCCTATGAGTATGAAGGTAACCCAGCTCAGGGTGATACTGCTGGTTCTGCAGTAAAGGTTTTGATAATTATCTTCAGAAGGAAGATTCTTGATTGACATTTGCACTTTTGTTACAGGCAATAATAAGTGCATGTGATGCTTCCAAGTGTTAGAATTGCAGATCCTGTATCTGGCATGGTACTTAGGAAGGCATCCTGCTGGATGTTTTTTCCTATCGGATTACCTGGTGAAAGCAAGAGTTAAAGGACGGTCCAGAGTTGCTTAGTACCTGACAGGTTAGCACTCTCTAAAATTGTCTTTTCCTATCCCCTGCTTCTGCATCCATTTTCACTGACATTTTGAATAGTTATCTAACACGGCAGCTAGATAATGTTTGTCCCTGATTCGATAAGAATGTTCTTTCCTAAAGTGAAACTTAAAATATATATTCTCAAAACTGTATCTGTTTTCCCTATAAGCATGAGATTAATCTTCCTGTTAGGTTTCTCCTGGTCTTAAATGTCTCCTATACATAGTAATTTTCACATCAATATCAACTTTATGCTGTTCTGTGGTTCAAAGAAGGTGGTATTCTGGGTGGAATGGAACAAAAATCCAGTGCGAATGATCTGATTTGATACTATGCCACACCCCCCCGCACCCCGC
>NW_009921656.1:5383-15303 GCF_000696875.1 Nestor notabilis | reverse complement strand
CCCCCCAATTATTTCATTAGAAGCATGTTTTCCCTGTTGCAATCCTACTTTGTCTACTGCAGTGCTGCACTTGCAACCCAAAAACTTAACAGTATCCTGGGCTTTACAATGAAAGGCGGCAGTTCACATTTTCGGTGCTGAAGTGCTGCTTTATTACTGCCTACTGCATCTCCATTGACTGTTTGTTCTTAAACTTACCATTATTTTCAGTGTGTTGCTTTTACGTGTCGAAATGGATCAGTGATACCATGAGGCTGAGTGGGATTGTCCCAGTCTTCCTAATTTCTTTCATAAAAATTACTGACTTTTAAACTCTCTTTCAGAGTTTAGTAATAGCCACTTCTCATATAACAAAAAAAGGGAGACTAGACTTTTAAGAATATTCCAAAGAAGCTATAACACAGGCTATCAGATTGCTGTTCACTTGAAATGATCATAGTGATAAAGAGTTGAAAAGGAAATTTGCATAACTCTTCGAACAGGAAAAGAAAAAAGACAAGACTCATATCATTATATCAAACGTTACGCTGGAGGGTCTTGCATTTATTTTCTTACAGTTCTCTTTGGCCTGCTGGGTTAGTGGAGGATGGGAAGTCCTGCTGGACTCCTTGCTCTGGGTTCTGATTCTCTTTTCTCATGTTGAACTTTTAAGCATAAAAAAATTCAGCTGGAGAAAGGATACTTGAATTGGTCTGATTATTGGATGGTTGCATAGAATGATTGCTTAAGAATATGATTTAGAGCTGAGAACTGTAATGACACTAAATTTAAACAGTCAGAAAATTCCTGGATTAAATATAAAAATAATGACACATTGGAAGAGTTTAATTCCTGATGTCCTGATAGACTGTGTAACAGAAAAACTGTAACTGAGAATAAAAGGACAAAGAAATGACTACATTTTCTCCTGTGAGCCAGCTAGCAGAGTTCTGTAGCCTTCCTCACACTTTGTACCTGGATTTAAAATATTTACATACAAAATGTAGAAACAATCAAATATTCCATATACAAGATGGAATTTTTATGTCTGATTGTTTTCTGAGGGACACTCCTCTTTCTATAGACCTTTGGTATAGAGTAATTCCCTGGAAGGCACAGGAAAGAACATGGGAAGTGGTTAACTGAAGAGGATTCAGAAAAGGAAAGTGAAGAAGATGGATTGACAACTTATGGAGGGAGTTGTGGTCCATGAGTACTATATTGTACCACTTGTCAGTGATTATACCCTGAGATTACCAAATACGTCTTTGTTCCACACCCTCCCTTCACATGCATCACCCAGTGAGTTAACAGTGGGCTTTCTGGTTGTAAGATTAAACTCCCGTTTAAGTTACGTGAGCTTAATGCTAAGTTCCAGATCTGAATGATTTTGTGTAATATGGGAGAGGGAACTCCATTCTCTATGTAGGTGAAAATCCATTTGAATATTGCTTAAAGTAGGAATGACTTGAGGAATAAAAAAGCCCAACCCTAATTCCCCAAGGAAATTACAGGGACATCTTGTTTGATAAAGGAGCTTTTAATTTTTCTACATTGGACGTCATCTTACAAAATTGCTGAGAAATTTGCTGCTGATGTTAGCAGAAACAGGTTCAATACCTGGATGATTTCTTTATTAATTGATATTAGTGTTAGGAATTATCTCATTATTTTAGCTTGACTTCAATTCTTTCTCTTGTGTTCTTTATCACAATTTATGATAGCAAAAAGGCTTGGAAAGGATTATTAAGTCTGTCCCTGTGCCGCTTAAAACTGTTACCTGTGTTCCATCTTTATAATGATTGCTTAAATACTCCCTTCTGCCATCCTTATTTTCTGAGAGTTACTTTCTGGATGGATGTATGAAATAGTTCTAAGGGAATGTACAGACATATTAGGGAAAGGCTTTTTTTCTCCTCCATATCTCCTAGAAGCCAGCTCCACTTCTGGAGCAGGAACACTATGATAATGTATCACAGGCTTGTTATATTAATTACTGTACAATATATCACAAGATGCTGAGGTCTTGTTCTACAATAAGGCTACCAGTTGTAATGGCACCATGAGGAGATTTAATAGCATTCATGCAGAACCCACTTTGTATATGTATGAGATAACAGTTCAATAAATATTCTGGGCCAGCCTAGATGAATTGGACATTGAATATGAAATTTAAAATACTTCTTTGGTTTCTTGCCAAAGGTATTGGACACATATGGTGCATTTACAACTCCTGCATGATGAGGATTTGGGTTTTGTTCCTTAGGCACATGTTTGTGTTATTACATTAATTTCAAGTTGACCTCCAATTATTTTGGTGTAATTATTACCTTTGTTGAGGCAGGTTTTAAACCAACAAACACATGTAGTCATTTACTTCTCACAGGATATGATTAGAATCATTATTAGAATCACTGGAATATGTTACAAACTAAGCATTCCGACTTCAAAAAGAGCTGCACATTTAGGCAATTCTGTAATATTTTCTTAAAGCCCAGCTAAGCTGATTGCACATGACAGCAGTCTTAATGAAGCTCAATAAACAGTGCAGTTTGTAACCTCAGGCCAACTGCTGAGCAGAAGCCAAGAGCAGAGCTACAGCTTTAGTGAACCCATTACTGTGAAAGATGCTGGATCCTAGAGCAGCCTGAGTCACCCCTTGCACAAGAGATGAAGCTCCAATAAATACAAATGAATATCCAAGACGACGGGTGACAACTTTGTGCATACATGATTTCCTCTGATTTGACAGTGCCTTGATATGGTCTTAAGGCATGGGGCTTACTAGCAGCCGCTTACATTTTTAGGCTTTGAAAGTTCTGGTTTACTTGCAGACATTAACATTTGGGCCTTGTAGTTTTGTAGAAGTATTTAAAATTTCCTTTGCTTACTTTTTGGGGCCTGATTCTCAGGGCTTATTCAAGATCTAGAACAACCCTTATAAACTGTCAGGATAGCCAACAATGTTGAAATGCATATGTTTTTTCTGCCAAGTTATGTTTATTTTTATTAAATTCTTCTGAAGGTGAATTGATACAGGAGCTTGCATGGGTGTGAAATGTCTTCAGTCTCTTGATTTCAATAAATTAGTCTTAAGCTGCTTATGGCAAACTCTGTTGCAGACCCATTCATTCCCTTTAGTTGAAAACAAAGCAAATTACTGTGTCTTAATTTTTCATTTTGCTAGTACTTCAATTTTTCTTATCCACTTTTTAAGAACAGTTATTTTTAATAAGTAACCCTGAATTTGTTCTTTCATTTGGAGACTTTGATACATCTGTAAGGAAACATTATAATCAGTTGTTGGAATCAGATATAATATTAGCACATGTTAAAACAAGCTTTCTCCTCAAGAATTAATGTAACAATTGATTAAAATAAACTTTAACATTCTTCAATATTCCAGCTTCTGCAGTGTTGCAGGTAGAACTCAGTAGGAATACTGAATTATCATAAATTTACCACACAGCTATCTACTAATGCATGGGATAGGATTATCAAATCCTTCCAGTTTTTGTTTTGCCCAGATAAAAATTTTAGTACGTTGAAATTCTGAGCCTTAAACCACCTTGTGTTTTCCAGCAGGAGAGAAAGTACTCTGGGGGATTTTGAGCCCAACACAGCTTGAGGCCAGTGTAAATCAAGCAGTCACCTCTTGAGTCACAAGCTTCCCTCAGCCCTGGGTTATTTCCTTCCCTTGGGGCTGATCTCAGCCCATCTCCTCCCACCAGCACATGGTGGAGCCCCATGAGGGTCCTCCAGAAACTTGCTGTGTCCCCTGTGGACAAGGTGAGGAAGTAATGCTTAAAAGACCATTAGAGGCAATGTAACTCCTATTTTAAGGTGTTAATGCTGTCTTAGTCTTTATGAAAATACTCCTAAAGGGTCTCTGGAAATGCAGTGTAAATGGATTTAGGGACTGAAAAGAACAGGGAAGAGCAGAGCTGTGTTATTTAAGCTTGAAGGGAAAAGGAATGCTGTTTCTATGCATCAAAGGTGTGGACCAAATTGAACAGGACAGGATTAAAAAAGAAGGTATTGTACAAGAAAACAGGCAGAGATTTGTTTATATTAGTGGGAATATTATATAATGTGCTGGACTATTTATTCAGATTTCCTTGAGGTAACCTTATCAAAACACCTTAAATCTGAGCAGTTAACTATGTGTGCTAATTTTGTGATTCTTAAAGAAGTTTTACCTGTCAGTTTTGCAAAGTTGCTGAATCACAGTTTAAGTAGTTAACACTAAAAAACAGGCTGATAACAGGTTTACCATTTACACTTTTGATCTTCAGCCTAGTAAGATGGCAGAAAAAGATGTTAAAATAACACAGAGCTAGTGCAAAAAGATTATGCAATCAGATGCTGTTCCCTATTTAGTGCAGTTAGATTACAGCAACAGCAAAGCATAAGTTGTCATCTGCTGACATTTAATTCCGTGGAAAACAGGAAAAATGCACTGTTGGAAAGTGGTATCAGAATCACTAGGGATTTGCAGAGATACAGAGAGACAGATAAACACAACAAAAATCAATATGGTTAGTGTCCTGGGCTCTGTCACCACTTCACAAAATGATAGAGTTTGTATTTACAGTTGGGAATGATGTCCTCAAATAGTGGTGGCATTGCAGGAGGTGGTCTGGGAACCACTTAACATCGTCACTCGGACTGTGAAGGCACAAACCGTAGGTTTTTTTTAATCACTGGAGGAGGGGAAATGAATGATACTATTTTTCCTTAGAAGGCATCAGACATATTATTGAGGAAGATTTTCCTTGGAGTAACGCCACTTAAGTAAGACCACGAGGTCTCTACTTGCTAAACCATGACTGACTTAGTAAGAATGTGTATCAGTATTGCCATGACTTTTGAAATGCCTGTAGTCATCTCTGTCACACACATGTGATTCCATGGCTTGTAAAGCATGTAATGCTAGGCCTGAACTTTAAATAATCTAATATGCCAAAGAAATTAGCACCTGAATTGTTCTCTAGCGTTGCTGTTTCTGCACTCAGGAGTATGTTTTCACTGACTTGGGGTAACAGACAGGGCAGCTGTGCAGAACTCCAGAATTCCAGTTGTTCCACATTACAAATCACTGGTTTATTTATTGAATCAGAATTGATTGTTGTTCCCCATCTCTGTAGAAGTTATAAAAGACAAAAAGCTAAAATGGACTGTAAATCCAGTATGTAATCTCTTATGATGCATGTGTCTGTAGGCCCTGAGGCCAGTTTTCCTGAAGGTATCCCATGGGAAGTCAAGGATCACTCCAATTCGCCTGTTATCCCTTGTGGTGTATTCCTGCCAGTGTGATAATAAATCAAGAGATGAAGTAATTTTGTTTTGAGTGGAGATGGATGAGTCACATATAATAGTCTGTGCCAGACCTCAGCCATTTTCCTGTGGTGGAAGGAGAGCTCTCATCCCTCTCTCGTCCTCCTCTTGTTCCCCTCTCGTGTCTCTCTTGTCCCCTTCTCCTCTCCTCTGTTAGTATCCCCTATGTTTGTGTTGCCTTGGACAGATTTTGGGAGGGTGGGTAAATCGTACTGGCCAGGCTCTCATCACATTGCATATGTGATCGTGGCATCCATGTGTGAAACCCTCTGCCCTCAGCCAAATGAGGGGTGAGCCTCCCTGGTAACACTCCTTCCTCCCTGTGCAAACAACTAGGGCAGGTTGGCGGTACTGGGAATGAAGGACAAGGAGCTGTGGCTGTTGATACACTTACTGATTCGTTCTCCCTTTGCCTGGAGAGTCTCAAGCTCTCTTCTGTGTAACTTCAGTTATTAAAAATTACATTCTAAGTTCCTAACTGCAGGCAAGTTTTTATGAGTGGTGTAATTCTTGTGATCAAAGCACGAGCTCCATTTTTTCAAAATAATATACAAGCATCAATGAATTGTTCCCGTGTCTGTTGAAGCTTCTCTCTCATTCTGAATATCAGAGAAATAACACCCTTTCTTTTTTCTTCTCAAATTAGATTTGCTGTTTGATACTTCTTTTAAAAGGAAATTCAGATATGAAAGCCTGGGGACAATGATAATCTGGAAAAAGGTATTTGCTATCAGTTTGTTTTGACTTTGGTGTTCTGGCTAGGAGGACTTCATTCAGCCTGAACAGCCATCCTGGACTACTGCAAACTGGTGACTGGGTCAAAAATGAATAGTATTTGATTAAATTGTCACTTGAGTCATTGTTGTCATCATAATTATTTTGATAACATGCTCAAATTGATTGTTACATAGTACAGCTATTGTTCTGCTGCTGTTGTCATGCTGCTTTTCCAGACTAAGAAGGTTTATTTATTTAGATCTTGATTTATACATGCAATAAATGACAGACAGCTTTCAATCCTAGGTAAAGACAGAACTTCAGACTGAAACTGGATGCTTAGAAATAGTTTTAACATTAGAGGTTCCTTTTTAACCAGGGGGTGAAAGATGCTTACAAGGAAGGTTAGACTGCAAGATACCTAAACTCAGAACGTTATACCAAGAGGTATACAGCCCAAAGTGCTCAAGTAAGTCAACACCACCCCATTACAGACAAACACAGCTTCAATTTAAGCTCAGAGAATCTTGTCTGTAGAGTTTTGCCTTAATTTAAATTTACTTCTAGGGCACTGATGGGAAGGCCTATTTTATTCATTGGTAATAATGGCTTCATCAGAGACACTGAGTCTGATCATAAATTGATAATTAAATTTCTAATTATTTTTAATAAGAATATAAAAAAGAAAAATGTCATAATAACCCCCCTGTCATATTTTATTAAGTAAGTTCAGCCTCTAATTTTCATGTTTCTGCAAGCACAGTAAAAATGTCACTTCAAATTAGATTGCAGCTTACTGATGGAGTGCTAAGGAAAGGAACCATTCCCTCCTTTTTGTTTTAACACCACTGTCTCAAGCTGTATCGCAACATCTTGATGAGCATTTCTACCACAGCTAAAGCAAATCCCGAGGACTAGTCTCTGCACTCGGAGAGCCTGGAAATGTTACCCATGAAAATCTGTGACTAAATCAGCACAAGACTGATTGGCCCAAATGCTTACATGTGATGTTTCACACATAGAAATCCCTGTCATGCAGCTTTGGTGCCACGCTTGCTCGCTCTGCCTGGGCGCCGCAGTGAGACAGAGCCGTGCTGGGAGCCTCACAGTGTGTGTTGAACGGGGCACACATCCCCACTGCCGGAGCTCGCAGCAGCAGGGGGAGCTGCTGCTTCTGCCTCTGCAGGGGGAAAAAGGTCCTTTTACCCTGTCCTGGTGAGCCAGCCCCTGCAAGGGGAGGAGAAGGAGCCAGTGCTAGGAGATGGAGGCATCACTAGCTCAGACAGCCTGTGGCTCTGTGAGCAAACCTGTTTGTCAGAGCCTTGCAGAGCTTCACCTGAGGAGTGCGGTAAGAGATGGTGTTCCACAAAACTCCGAAATGAAGAGCAGGCAGGGAACAAGTATGATGGTTCTTCCCTTCCTCTTTCCATCTCTTGAATGTGAGGTACTTGCCAGCTAGAGGATCTGAAGAAAAAGCAAAGGAGAAAATGACACAAAATAGTATAGCAGTTACTATCTTCTATCCTAAAATGTGTAGAATCAGACAATCCTCTGAGATGATTCTGTGAAGAGTTGAATTCATTTAGTTTTGAAGGAGAAATGAAGCTTTTGATACTTCTATTTGAGTTTTTAAAATTAATCTGTGGTGTTCATGGAGCACTCACCTCTGACAAGGCAGCAGAGGAGCAGCAGTAACCTGGCGAGAGGAGGGGGCAGGTTAACACATGGTGCATTTGCTGCTACTCACTTCACTGCTGCCAATCCATGAAGCTATTGTTTGTAATGGAAAAGGGAGGGTGGGAATGCTCTGCTGCCTGCATAGCTCAGCCTCTGACATCAAGAGTGGTGCTGAAAATGGCATTGAAATGATGTTGGCATAACCCAAAGGCAAGGAGATGTACAATGACATTACAACAGTGAAAGGAAATAAAGGAATATTTATGGGTGAGGGCAGTATTTCTAGTATTACTAATGATCACTGCTAGAGCTCTTGAGACATTTGATGGAAGGTGGAAGAAGAGGTGTGGGTGGAGGCAGAGCTGACCCTGACAAACCCAGAAACAAGGGCAGTTACAGCAGTCAGGTAATGAGCAGCAGAAGCAACAGAAGTGATATAAACTGTGTGGCAGGTTCACAATTACAGTGCTGCCTTTGTTGTTGCTGTTTCCCAATAGTTGGAGGCACAGTAGCTAGCTGTTCCCTTCTCCTCCAGCATCCTCCACATTAGCAAAAGCCCAAGCTGCCTCATTCCTGTGTTAGCATCGCTTGGACAGAAATGCGCTTAGGGGGAAAAAGCAAAACAAATTAGCTAGTAAGATGAAACAGTGTCACTAATAAATCATAGGACATCAGCTGGTTTTAGCAATTCTGAGTCAGATACCTGCACCAGCTCCTGTTGTTAAAAATGTGTTGTATATGCAAATTTGGATTTTAGAAGAGGAAAACCAAGCAGTGATACAGGAGCAGCTGCAGCTGTGGCAGGAAATATAAGTAATCTTATGAATATAATATATTGTTTATGTATCTAATAATGTCTTTTGGTGGTAGGAAGGTTTTTTTTGAGAGTTTGTGGAGTTGAAGACAGTGCAGTGGACCTAGCATCTCCCACCTTACCTTTTCTAAAGGATATTGAATATTCTGTTAAAGTGGATACATTTAAGTATGTTACTTATAGCTATTCCATGGATGTATGAAAGGACAGTGGAACTCATTTCAGAATGAGCTTGGAATTTCAGTACTTTCACTGTCAATTGTTTAGTAGTTTTCACTGCCCCAGCTGTCAAGTTGGGGTATTTTTTGTTTGTTTTTGTTCTTTTTTCCCCAGCAGTAGCCTAAACATAATTGAACTCTTGTGGTTCAATATACAGATGCATGGTTCAGATACATGGTAATATAATTGAGCAGAAGCTCTGCATGTGTTCTGTCAGGAATGTGTTAAGGTACTTAATGACTGTCTTTGCACACTGCTAATTTGGACTGGTATTTTTAGTTGTACTCCCAGTAGGAATGGGACTGAGATTTTGACAGCATCTCACAGACAGCTTTGATAGCTGACTCCCAGGGGAGCGGGGACTACGGAGCTGTGGTAGCCATCCCACCATTAAGGTTGATGCTTGCTTTTCTCTGATAAACCCAGTTTTGAATGAAATAAAATTTCCAGGAACAAAACCTTCTAAAACGACACATCCTGTCCTTTCCAGTGAGACATTTGAGGGTTTTTTTTTTGTGGAAGTTCAGGGGAAGGGATTCTGGATGTATGTTAAAGCTGTATTTGCATAACTTATCATGTCCTACCAACCTTAACCTGCAAATTCTCAATTGGTGTTATCTTGTTAGTTGTGTGTTTTTCTCCATCTCCATCTCTTCTCCTCCCATTTTATAACAGCAGGTTGAGAGATCAGACTGAAGTACTTTACGCAGCTTGTAATAGACTACATGGTAGACAGAATGAAAATCTGCAGAGATTCTCAACCAAGAGCTCTTCAGATAAATTATACAAAGGAGACTCAAAAGGATTTTTTGTTTCAATTTTCTAGTTTATTTTACTTACTAAGACTGCACTGTGATAAACTGTTTGCATATTTAAATGTCGCATATAGAATAATTCTGCAGACTAATGATACTAATAATCTGTGATAAAAGAATGATTTGTGACACCAGGAATTATAACTTTGTGAAACTTTATGTCTGTAGGACTTAAAAAAAAAAAGCTATTTTTGGAGAAGGACTTTTTACAAGGGCATGTAGTCCCAGGACAAGGGGGAATGGCTTCTAGGTGGAAAAGGGTAGATTCAGAGTAGGTATTAGGAAGAATTTCTTTACTGTGAGGGTACTGAGACACTGGCACAGGTTGCCCAGAGAAGCTGTGGCTGCCCCATCCCTGGGAG
>NW_009921656.1:0-5372 GCF_000696875.1 Nestor notabilis | reverse complement strand
TGTTGAGTGACGTGTTCTAGTGGAAGGTGTCCCTGCTCGTGGCAGGAGGTTGGAACTGAATGAGCTTTAAGGTCCCCTCCAACCCAAACCATTCTGTGATTCTCTAATAATCATAATCTGAACTACTATTCTATGAAGGGTGGTGAAATAGTCCTGTTGGACCTGCAAAGATTCATCATGAGCAGTTCTCAGCATTTCTAAGGACTTTGTCTTTTACTAGTATTTGAGTTTTAGAGGGCCAGAGCCTTTGTGCTTAGTGCTGCTGGAGGCCTGCAGAGTTTGTAGGCTGGAGATTGGGGGGGACTGCTCTGATGTATTGGTAGTGGATTGCAAGGAACATGCAGAATAGATGCCTGGGTTATTTTGAAAAGTACATGTTGTTGCTTTTTATTGTCACTGTGGCTTTGTTTTTCAAGGAAGCAATTTGTATTGGTAGCCCTGAGGATATTCAGTTTTTAACCACGATTTCAGGAGCAGTTTTTAGTGTTACTTGGAATTCTTTTGTCCCACCCAATTGCATTGTTTTGGGTGAGAGTGTTTAGGGAACCAAAATACCCTCAAAATCGAGCACAATATTGTTTTTTCTCCAGTAGTCTGTCATAAAAAAATATTCTACTACATCTCTGCTTGACACTGTGGTTTGCATATTACCCTGTTTTCAGTGTCTCATGGCTTTTGTTTCCAAAAAGTGCCAGCATTGGAAGGCAGGTGTGTGGTACAGACTACCTGCAGCAATATGGGATAAGGCATTGTTTGGCCTGCGGAGGGGCAGAGTGCAGAAGAAGCAGCAGAGACCTGGGAGGCTTTGAGCTAGATCACAGGTAGGTCCTGAAGTTCTGCACATTGCTCTTTACTGTCCTCTAGCTAAAAATATTTTCTGGAACGGAGAGCGCAGGTACCTTGCTTTGGACTTTCCTAACTCCCACTGTGCTCAGTGCATCTTTCTGTTGATGAAAGCAGAGCAGGTTCCACTCAGTGAACAAAACAGGCTCTTTTGTGCAGGAGTATATAGAGACACTCTAAATACCAGAATGTACTGGCAAAATACTGGGAAGCATGCAGGCTGTTACCAGAGATGGGGTGTTCTTGAAGAACATGGGAGGTACGAGGAGGGCAATATAGAGGGGGACTCTTCTAGGGGCTGTGTGACCGCAACATGCGTACATTGTCTATAGATCAACGAATTTCCTTAGTATAAGTGCCCTTTATTCAGATTGGGTTTTGCCATCATTTTATATAAAGCCAGTTTATATCAGTGCTGTGGATAATGAGAGCCACCAGGCTTAACACCACCACTCTTAATTTCTTTTCCATGTCTCTAGTGTAGGCAGATTTCTAGCAATAATGCATGGCAGTGCTTGACCTTGGAAAATGATGGTGCTTGTCAGCTGGTGGGAACAACTGAGCACAAGTCCATCACCAGCAAGGAGGAGAGAAAGGACAGGCTGCCTGTGGGGAGGCCAGCATGGCAGCCATCTCCATGTGAGCAGGGCTGCTGATGGTAGCCCTGAGTCCGGCAGTGACCCCCAAGCTACTGGCGGTGGGGCATGTCTGAGGGCAGGCTGGGAGGCTGGTGTGCAGGCAGATAGGAGCCTGGATCAGTGGGTGCAAAGGCAAGCACAGGCATGGCAGCAGTGCCACTGCAACACTGCTCACCCACACTGGGTATGATACCCCTCCAAGAAATTATTCTAAAGTTTGATTTCCCTTACTGTCGGGAAATTTCATCTTTTTAAGGCTTCGTTCATCTAAGCTCTCTTTAAAGCTAGTGAATCTTATGCTTTCATTTTCAAGACTGCAATTTTCCTGTAAGCGTTTTCTATGTGTAATCACATAAATTCGGTGACAATTCACCTTTCGTCCTCTCCTTATGAGCTGAGTAGATTGAACTTCTTTAATTTAGCATTGTAAGGCTTATTTTTCAGGCACAGGGTTATTTCTGCTCTCCTTCAAAGTTTTCAGAAAGTAAGTGGAAATAATAAACTTTATCATCAGAAATGTCATTCTAATCTGGTAGAGTTTTTAATTCAATCATATATGAAAAGGGAAAGATTTAACTTCTATTTATCCTACCTTTGGACCCAGACCTTTATGAGAAGTCAGGCATCGCTTCAGATAACCAACTTTTTTTCTTTCCAAGTCAAGACTTTTCATCCTTACTTGGAAATATATAATCTTGGACAATAAAAATAGAAGATTGAAATGACAAAAGCTTTTCAAAAAAGCCCATGTTGACTGGCATTAATTAGTTTTCTTGTGTCTAATTATTAATAAATCGCTATGATGGCAAGAGTGAAGAAAAACCTTAGAGGCTTTGCATTTTTCTGTGGGTGGTAAGAATACCTGCAGGTAACACTAAATACTATCACATTTGCAAAGATTTTGAACTACCTTTTTAATCTAAAGATTTGCAGTTAGTTTTGAAGTGTGTGTGGGAGAGAAGGGGGCCTTCTACCCTGTGTCTCTCTAAAGCAATGTTTTGTGTTGCTGCATTGGAGAAAAACACTGGTTTTGGCCTGATTCAGTATGTTCATTCCTTTATTAGAATTAGTGTACAAGAAAAGAAGAATTGGTGACTGAAAGAATTGCACAATAAAATTACTATAAGCAAGAAATAAGGTTTTCTTAATGCATTTAATGCCATTCAGCCATACATCTTCCCAGATTTTATTTGCAGGGTGGTTCTTGAGTACACCGACTGCCACGTGGATTGAGAGCTGTCTCACGGGCTGTCAGCAGAAAAAGCTGCTCGTCTCTGCAGGGAGCTGGTGCCAAGCTGGGCGCTGCAGGGCCATTAATTCCGAACTCTTCCACCATCTGCTTTCAGGAAACGGAGAGGGGAACATCACTGACCTTCGGGGTGTTTTTGCCTGTGGCTATTAGACAGTCTTCAGTAGTACTGAGCCCTGGCTCTTAGCTCTGCCTGTAGTCCCTTTGCCTCACTCCATCTCCTGCAGTGACCCCAAAGGAGCCCCACCCATTAGAAACTTCATAACATTTCTTCTGAGTATTATAAAACTAGTTAGAAAATGACAGAAATGGTAAATTAACCTTTTATATAGCCAGTGAGTAAGGATTCAAAAATCAAAGAATCCATCCAGATTCTCTTAAAAAGAGTGAGCACATGTCCCAGCTGCCCAGCAACTCCTGCAGACTCAGGTGCTGTTGCTTTGCTGTGATGGCATGTCTTCTTCTTTGTGTGGTGCAGGTCTGTGCTAGCTAAATTCATATGGAACTATACATTGGTGAGGAACACTGTCTGCTTGTGCACTACCTCCTTTGTCTCAGCAGCACTTACTCCCCATGTGTGGCACTGAGCTGGAGCTGTTGTCTTGCGTGCTTGTGTCCCAAGGAGGGGTGACAGTCTTTTCTAGCTCAGGCATCTGGTATTTTATGTTTTCTGTAGTCAAGAGACGTTGAAGACGGGAGGAATAGCTAACGGACTGGCATAAGAAATGATGTAGGATAAACCTTAAGCTGGAAATAAGGAAAATTTGCAACTCATAGGTTTGCAGTTCCATGAGAGATTTTTTGAAGCCCCCGATATTCTTGCTTGAAGGCTGATCTGCGTCGAGGTGTGGGTGGCCAACCATATCTGCCTTCTGCCCACATCTCCCGGCCATGCAAGTGAGTTGTGATGAAGATAAAATAGCTGCATTACATAAACCTTAATGCCCTTCCAGCTGGAGAAGAGGATGAAGCTTAATATTATCATCGTGGTGGTTTCAATGGTCTTTTTTTATTGGACACATAAGACTGTCAGCACAGGGAATGAAATGCATTTTAGGCTCATACACATCTGCACTGGCCTCTTGCACTTATAGGATTTATTTTTGACTTCTTCCATTGTGCTTGGAGTGCTTAAAGTGTCATTTGCAAAATTAATCCTTGAAATGGAGGAAGAATACTCATTGCATTTGCAGAAATGGAGTAGGGACTAAAAGCCTCATTCAGCGAATATTGCAGATGTCATCTTGTGCTAAAAAAACCTGGCAAAAAAGAATGGTTTTAGTCTGATTTTAAAGCCACATAAAAGTAATGGCCAGTGGACATTTGAAACATTTCAATATTCTGAAAACAAGATATTCACATATTCCCACTCCTCTCTCCACCTGCAATTGCTGCTGCACAGCAACATTTCCCCTTCTTAAACACGTTACTCCAGAGGCGCTACCACCGTCACTGATGGGTCAGCCTTGGCCAGCGGTGGGTCAGTCTTGGAGCCGGCTGGCACTGGCTCTACTGGGCATGGGGGAAGCTTCTAGCAGCTTCTCACAGAAGGCATCCCTGTAGTTCCCCACTACCAAAATCTTGCCATGCAAACCCAATAGATTATATATTCATTTCTTTTTTCAAAGTCAGATTTTTATTATGTCAGGTGATGTTCAGCATCCAAATAGTGACCATCCCACCACAAAACTTCTAGTCAAAACTCGAAACATACTGTTAGTAAAATACATTATTTCTGCTAGAGTCTGCCATTAAATGATGGAAACAGTTTGATATTTACTGTACAATAATATAATAGAAGGGAAGTAGTAAGACAGCATCCATTTTTAGCGGCTGAGCAAGTTATTAGTGATAGAGTAAATGTATCTGTATGAAACAGCACTTCAGTGTGGGATTTTTCTTGGACCTTTTGTGAGAAGGGTTAACGAATAGGAATGAAGTTGCTTGCTACATTGGTCTTTTAACTAGCCTGTTCTGGAAGAAAAAGTGTTTTCTTTACATCACACATTTAATAAGAAGAGGAACTATCCTTAAGTCTTCTTTGACCTCTTTTGTCCTCAGAGGGGTGTAAATGTGTGCAACTAAAATTACTGCAACATGTTATTAGTTTCTGATTTTCCTGTCTTGTCCCAGAGGCAGAGCTGCAGGGGCTGGGGCATCTGCTGCTGCTTTGCAGAAGGACAGAGCTAATCAGTATATTGGCATTCAGTCTCTCCCTTGTGTAAATCTTGTCCCTTCCTGTCTTTCCATAGTCGTCCTGTAAATATTAATATGTTGTCTTGTTTGAATTTTAAGACTGATCTTTTTTCCGTTAAGACTAATTTTCTGTACTTAATATGTTATTACCTCTTTCTGAAAGATTTGCCTAAAAATTATAAACTCAGTTTGGGGATATAGAACAAAACACTTTTTCTTCCTTGGCAGTGAAGACTAAGGAAAGCTAAAATGGTTGTTTATTAGAATATTCCAACTTATTTAGAATTCAGACAGTGATTCCTGTCTGTTCAGACAAATGTTTGTTCCTCCTGTGAGGATGGCTCCCAGTGGAATGTGATAGACTGGGTACTCATACTCTCACTTCTGGTGTGAGTACCCACTGGTATTGAGTATTCTGGCATATAAAAAATGCAACAGAAGTGAAT
>NW_009921655.1:0-986 GCF_000696875.1 Nestor notabilis | reverse complement strand
CCCTGCGCAGGGCCGGCTCGGCGCCGGGGCCGGGCGGCAGCGAGAGGTCTCTCCCAGGGTTTGGGTGACGTCGGTGGGATCATTTCTTCCTTCCCCGCGCAGTTCAACGCAAGTTTCTATCCCGAGGAGGGCAGCCGGCAGCGAGCGGCCTGCGGGTGCCCAGGGCTTGGGGACAGCCTGGCTTAGCAGGGGTCAGGGGCTGCTCCAGGCCTTGGGCATGTGGGGAGAGAGGGAGGGTAGGGACACGGCGGGGGCGGAGGACACCCGGTCGCCGTTGCCAGAACTGAAGGAAGGGAAAGGGAAAATGGAAAATCACGTTAAAAACCCGAGAGGCCGGAGACACAGAGCACACCCTGTACTAATGTGGAAAAGAAGGGGGAAATAAAAGAAGGATGGAACTAGGCGAGATGATGGAAATCAGGAAGGATGAATAGACAGACAGACATTGATTTTTACTAATATTAGAGAAAAAAGGGCCGAATAAAGAAGGGGACGTTTAATTTGAACATGAAAGGGGGATGGATGGACAGAATAGAGATTAAATTTTAACGCAAAAAAATAGAAAATATGAAAAAAGGGGGAAAAAATGAGGGGAAAAAAACCTTTCTAGTGTTCATGGACAGAAAGAAGGGAATGAGGGGGAAAGGAAAAGAAAGGAAAGGAAACGAAAGAAAATGAAAAGACAAGTAAAAGAAAAGAAAGGAGAAAAGAGGAAAAAGGTTTTAAAGAGCCGTCAAACAGTTGGTAGACATCAGAATTAGAACAGAAAAGCTGAAACATTTATGGCAGCCCGCGCCGAGGCGATTTCCCCATTGGCATTTTATGGAGCTCCTAAATCTCAGCCTAGCGCTGTGCTGAACTGTAAGAATTATTTTCCCCGCACTTTTCTTTTTTAGGTTCACTTCTCGTTTCCACCGCGGGCCCCTCGGAGCAGGGGGAGCAGCGACCCTGGGCTCCGCACGCCGCCCGCACAGCAAGTGCCTCCC
>NW_009921654.1:19099-29374 GCF_000696875.1 Nestor notabilis | reverse complement strand
ATATTTATATATATCTGCATATGTATATATATATATAAAACAAACTGCAAGTCTCTTCTCCAAAGACCTTGTGGCATCACAGGAAGCCTGGACAAGCAGCCAGGCACTTGGATAGGGAAGGAATACGTACAAAGTTGATCGTTACTCAGCACTTTTGGGGCATGGGACTTGCTACAGCAACTTTCGTAATAAGTCAGAGCTCTGGCCTGCTTTTCTTGGCTGCATGGAGACAAGTACAGGGCTTCAGCAGCACTGTCTAGTTTATTTTAAGATGGGTAAAAACCACTGGCCCAGTTTTGAATATAAAACACAGACTTAGGGGAAACAAACTAAGATCCAGCTGGAGGTTAGTGGCAGAAACCAGCTGGGATTTCCATCCAGCTCCTGCACATTATTCCGTGTTTGTGTGCTCCAGATCACAGAATCCCAGACTGGTTTGGGCTTCAGCAGCACTGTCTAGTTTATTTTAAGATGGGTAAAAACCACTGGCCCAGTTTTGAATATAAAACACAGACTTAGGGGAAACAAACTAAGATCCAGCTGGAGGTTAGTGGCAGAAACCAGCTGGGATTTCCATCCAGCTCCTGCACATTATTCCGTGTTTGTGTGCTCCAGATCACAGAATCCCAGACTGGTTTGGGTTGGAAAGGACCTTAAAGCTCATCCAGCTCCAACCCCTGCCACGGACAGGGACACCTTCCACTAGAGCAGGTTGCTCCAAGCCCCTGTGTCCAACCTGCCCTTGAACACTGCCAGGGATGGGGCAGCCACAGCTTCCCTGGGCACCCTGTGCCAGCGCCTCAGCACCCTCACAGGGAAGAGCTTCTACCTAAGAGCTCATCTAAACCCAAATCTCTCCTTTGTTAGCTTGAAGCCATTCCCCCTTGTCCTGTCCCTACAGGCCTTTGTCCAAAGCTTCTCTCCAGGTTTCCTGTAGCCCCTTTAGGCACTCTTCTTCTCCAGGCTGAACAACCCCAACTCAGCCTGTCAACACAGGAAACACAGCTTCATTTCAAACCCCAGGGTGTTCCATCAATGCAGCTGCCTCACCAACTCACTGCTGGGATGCTCCTCACAGGCAGCTTAACCAGGACCCCTGAAGCATCGTGGCTTTGTCCAAGTGGGCTCCACAACTTGTCCATAGGGCAGCTCCTTCCCCGGGCAGCATGAGCAGAGGACTTTGGGGGAACACTTCTTCCACTTAATTGAGGTTCTCAAACCAGTCAGGCCTGACTGAAGGCATGTTGCCCTTTAATGCAGGTCTAATTACATTAAAACAAAATGCTTTCGTGAACATGGAGAAAGGCTGGGGAGAGAATGAGACAAGCTATAAATTAAAGCAGAGGATATGAATACCATGCAAGCTGCAGTGTTAGGGTTAACGTGGGTCTGGAAACAGTTTAGAGAAAACCTGGTGTGGCTAAGGGCCAGCTCCGAGTTTAGTTGCTTTGGGCTAATCGTTTCCTTCAGGCAGGCTACTCCAGCACACTAATAGGTTTTAATAAAAACTTCCAATTGGGCCAGTAAACCCCTCATTAAGCTGTTTTTAAAGCATGAATTTAAGAGCGGCGAGGGTAAAAGGTCACAAGGAGTATTTAATTCAGAACGGCTGGCAAAAGGTGCTGTTGTGATTGAAAACACCAGAGTTCAAGTGTCCAGGGCCACATAAACATCCGACTCTGTCACTAGACCTGGTTAAGTGACAGCTTGAAAAATAGATTTAATAAGACAGAGAGAAAAGTTTCCCACTCTTACACGAGAAATAGGAACAGCAGATCACAATATTAGCCAGGAACAGGAACAGTTGGGCAGCAGCCCTGTCCCTCCCATCTCGGCATGGGGGGAGGATAAAGAAACAGCAGCTTTTGGCCATCTGGGTGTTCACCCTGCAGGGATTCCTAAGGGCTCGCTGGGTCACTCATGCTATGGCTCCTTCATCTCCTGCTGCGAGCAGAACCAAGCTCTCCAGGAATAAGACAGGCCAGCCCATGTTCCACATCCTGCTGCCAGTGTCTCCCCACAGGCCATCTGCACAGCGAGCTTCTGGAGTGACAAGTGCCACCGGGTGCTTGTGTGACACTTGGGTGCTGCCACGTGCAAAGCAAAGCTCTGCCATTGAATCCTCCTGCGCTCAGGCAACCGCAGCCCCACCACGCAGACACTGCAGATGGGTATGCAGGAATCAAGGCGTGAGCCCAGACATCTCTGTTCACTTTTGGACCTGCACTAGTGAAGTTTGACCTCAGTCATTTCAGCTTAGCCTCATTTCCTCCTGTGACAGCCACGCTGCTCACTAGCATAGTGCAACTCGTGAAAACTTCACCCTTTCCTTGGAAACATGCACTCGCGAAGCAGAAACATCCCAATCTCGCACAGCAAAAGCAAGAACCCCAGCTGTGCACTCTAACATTTAATTTTATGTCAATGCACATCTAAAATTCAAGATCCCTGAAGACCTTTTAAAAGAAAAGCCTCCTTGGAACAATTTGCATTGAAGTAAAGAGGCAGGGTTTAACAAGTGATGGAGAATTACGTACACGCGGCTCTCAACTTTTTATTCTACTTCTAATCAAAACACACTTCAGCTTAAATTCTAAGAGAATAGATGCAATGTGAAATTTGGGGGCAGGCAGGGTAGGAACCAAATTATTTGCTTATTCCATGTTTACAGATAATGGGAAAGAAACTAATTAAATCCAACCTTCAGTGATTGTCTTCTCTCCATACCAAAATTAAGAGAAAATTTACTATAAAGGGGAAAAAAAAGCTTTTCCTTTTAAAACAGGCTCCAATTCTAACCATAGAGTTGGCCTGCAAAGTGTGCAGGAGCAAGGCACGCTGGAACCATCCGCAAGGAAACATTTGCTTTGGCTCCAAACAGGACCCGTTCGTGCATCAAGAGTCAAATCAAATCAGCTGCTTCTCAATCCTCAGTTCTGTTTAATGATCCCATAGATAGCCGAAAGGTAAACAGATGCATTTCTGTCTTTTCTGCTGGGAATCCAAATTGCTGCTCCGAGAGGTATCCGATGGCCATGGAGGTGACGACATGGAGTCACGCAGGACACTTACATCATTTTCCCACCTCACACCTGGAATTTTCCTCTCCAGAGGGATGTGACTGTCCATTACAACTCACATGATCTTTGCAGCTTCTCTGCAGCTCTGCTTAGCTCCCTGCTGCTCCCTCATTTGACCAGGATTCCAGGACAGACTTAGGGCCAGCAAACTGTCTTCTGGATATCTGGGGCTGCTTAACACAATAATAAGGCAGAACAGAAGAAAGATAACAAAAAAGCCTGTAAAAGAGCATCATCTTCTCAAAGGCTCTGCTAGAACAGAGATAACAAATCACTGTTAAATCAGGCTTCCACTGGGGTATCTCAGAAGCATCATCAGCAACTTCTACTCCAGGAGAGTACACCCTTGCTCAAAAAGGGTCAGAAACAAGCAGGGCTGTCAGCACCACAAATCTGCTGAAACAGCTCTGGTCTCATTTTGAGGCTGGAGAAACATGTCCTTCATTTTAAAGAAGGATAAAATACCAAGCTGACCTTGCTGGTTCCTTCCAGTCCCAGCAGCACAGCTGAAACCTTCAGAGAGAGGGAGACCTGCCATTCCTGGAGCTGATCCAGGACCAAGGGTGCTGAGCAAGGCCAGCTGGCTTGTGGCAGCACACACAGGTCAGCAAGGCACCTAGACAGAGGATCCAACAGAGAGAGCCATGGAGGAAAGCCACAGCTCAAGGAGGAGATTTAGGCTGGGGATGCAGCTGCCACAAAAGCTCAGCTCTCCAGGAACAGCCAGTCTGCTGGCGCTGCAGATGTGCTCCACTGAGGAGAGGCAGCACCTGCATCATCCATCCCTGCATCCATCCATCCATCCCTGCGACTCCAGTACCCTCAGCTCAGCTTGGAAGAACCAAGACTCTGGCCAATGAGCAATCCCACCAGAGCACAGCCCATGCTCAGCAACAGGAGCACTGCCCTGCCGAAAACAGAAAGGAGAAGGGGCCACCAAATCTGCCATCAGGGAATGTCACACACCGGAGCTGTACCTATCCCACAGGGAGGGACCCCATATCAACCCACCACACGCTCACTGCAACACATCACACTACATCGAAAGCCAAATTTATACCCAAATCACAACAAATAAAGCCCAGAAGTTGTCAGAGCTCAGCTAATTTCAGCACAGCACTAACCCCCAGGCCAACACCCGCTGAGCTCCTCTTCACCCTTCAGAGACAAACAGTCCACCATGGGCCCTGCTTTGCACTGGGCAAGCTCTTGCACGGCTGTTTCACAGCTCCTTCCCTGAAGTGAGGAGTGGTTTTAATAACTGTTACCTGACAGGAGTAGGAGCAAAGAGCAAAACCTGTGGCAACACCGGTTGATCCCATTTGGCCTAACAGCTTGTTGTTATTTCCAGACTCTGGAGTTCTTTAAAATTCATAGGGACAGCCTGCAGTTTTAATAGAGGCTACCAACATCCATGCTAAGATGCATCAAAAAGAGCACACTTCCTGGAGGGGAATAGGAAACAGTCAGCATTTGCAAAGATCTCTCCAGGAATAATTCCTTTTTAAAGCTCTTGCTTTGAAGTAGATGCTACCAAAGAATAAGGCTTCCAGAGCTCAGCAATATTTAATGTCCTTCTACAGCAATGGATGACAATGTTGTTGTTTCAGCTATATTATAACAAAAATATTGTGGTTTTCCTGTATTCTAACAAAAGTAACTCAAGATTTACATCTCATTCATCTTATTCAGAAGTAGCCCTTAAGCCAAAAACAAGGAAGGGAGAGACCCTACTGCGTACAAAGGACTTCAGTAATCCTCGTAGGGTGACTATCCAGTTGGGACACAAAGAAAAGCCAAAGAAAGATAAAACACCACTTGCAAAAAGCAGCTTTTCTACAACCATCAGTGAGAAAGTAACACACAGAAGATGAGCAGCTTGAGCTAGAACTAAGACGGGTGTCCTCACTAACCCAGCAAAAGTCTGGATTCATACTGTAAAGTCCAGCTTGTTAAAATATCCACATCCAATGTGAAAGTATCATCCTAACCACACACGTTCCTCTGCTTCTGCACTTGGTAAAGCACCAGCTCAATCCCACGTACAATAAACCAGCTCAATCACAACTGATTAAAATGATTGGTAAACATGGAGACAGATGCAATTCCCTTAAGGAGAATCATAGAATGGTTTGGGTTGAAAAAGACCTTAAGATCATCTAGTTTCAACCACCCTGCCCTGCGCAGGGACACCTTCCACTAGACCAAGGGAGAAGGGGGAGGGATGCCCAGTCACTACCTTTGCAAGCCTCCACAATACACAGGCACAAAAGGACTTTAACTATTCTCGTGCCTTACACCAGAGTAACCAAACTTCTTCCAAGAAAATCAGAACTACACCCACAGTTTTCCTAATACTTCCACAGAGAAGAACATTTTCTACCAGGATTTCCAACATTCTATTTACATTCCAGCTGTGGAATACTTAATGCTGAAAAAAACCCAACCTGTGCAAAGCAGGAATAAACCTTCCAGACCTCCAAGGGAGTAATATCCATACCTCACACCAGTGGAAAAGCAGATGATATGACTAAAAGCTTCTTGACGTTCATACAAATCGCCAGTGGCAAGAGAACTGGAAATTGGGAGGAACAGGTTCCTTCCCAGGGGATGTCCTTCAGACCCCACTTTGCTTGGTTGCCTTCTTTAAATATTCATCTTTAAAGTCACCCTCCAAATGATGCTGTTGTACTTACAGAACCCTTCCACCAAGTCTCCTTCAATCTCAATTTAAAGCATTTACATCAGTTTTCCTTTCCCTAAGGGCATATGAGCAGAAAGAAATCCAGTGAAAGGCAGAAAACAATCCAACATTTGACAGAGAAAGACAGAGAAAGCAAGTTAATGTAAAAGCTACATACCGACAAATGCCTCAATACATTACTACTGCAGATTTGTTCTCACTTTTATTCACTTACCAAAGGAATACCTGCAAAACAAAAGGAAGAAAAAGCAAAAATAAATTAGAATCTTGGCTGTGGGAATTGCAGGAACCTACAACTCGTGGTAGTTTTATTTCAAACTTCACACGTTTTGTTCCAAAACACATCTGTCAAGCGCATGGGAACATGCCTGAACCACATAATGTGCAACTCACAGGCACTAAATGGTAAATTGCTGCTACCTGGCAATGAAAGAAGAGAAAACCCCCTTGTTTCTGGGTAAATTAAGCTGTTATTTAGCACTCCGAGCAATTGGAGTTCATCCCTTCTTTCAATACAGATGCTAACGCAGAAAAGACAGCACAACCCCAAATCACAACAGACCCTGGGCTGCACCTCACTGTCCCTCTGACTTGAGAGGCTCCTCTGAGCAAGAACTGGCTGCTGCTAGTGCAGCTTCAGCAGGTTCTACTGCAGCATTAGGCATCCATGGTTTCCAAAGCATGCTAAGCACTTCCCAGGCAGAAGGCAACAACTGAAGCTGTCAAAACCACGAAGTTAAGGCGTACATCTGTGCTGATGAAGCCCACGCTGCTGAGAAGCAAGAACTTCCTTCTCACTGGTGAACCATCCATTGGGTTTTCATTCCTTTTTGAAGGCAGAGAAGTCTAGCACCATGCCATCTGCTAGCGAGTGCTGTGTACTGGTGCTCACTGACCCTCAGTGCCACAGAAAGATCCCTGATACACACTTACTGTAGTATTTTCATGTGAAATTTTGCCACAATCTAGTACATCACTTAACTTACCTTTTTAACTGGCTTTTCACCGAAATTACGTTTAGTCTTAGCTACAACCAGTAGCTACAACCCATTAGATTACCAGTTCCAATTACAAGCAAACCCCAAAGGTTAACAAGTTTTACGATGCTCTTCTTCAACAGACAGCTTGTGTTTACTGACATCATGGCTTCAATCCCATATGATAGCTTATTATTTGTATCTGCAGCATATTGCAAGACATTAACCAAAACCGCCCCAAAACAACCAGAACCCCAAAACAAAGAACAACCCAGGCTTTTAAATATTTGCTCCTATTGAAAATACCCAAAATACCCTGAATAGGTGTGCATGGAATTCGAATAGCTCTAAAATCCATCATTCTAAATGCTTTTCTTCATATTTAACAACAATTTCATGTGGGGCTACTGATGGAGAGAGCAAGCAATAACTTTAAAATGCACAATAAGTTTTAACTTGCTTAATAAAAGCAGCTCTTTATGAAGATATCTGTCATTAAGGGCAACCTAACTTTGCTGTGCTCCACCACACTTGTGGTGCAGTTAAACATAAACTTGTACGAATTATTCTTCTTTCTTGGCAGAAGTTAAGAACCCCCTGAGGCTCATTTAAAACACACACACACAGAGACAAACACAAAATGAGGAATTAATCAAATATTGTATTCTTCTGAACCACATTAAGTTTTCTGACGTGTGTCTGTTGCTGATTACATCAATCCAGGCTCCATAACTTGTCATGTGATGACAGGCAAACACTTGTGAATTTATTTCTCTGAAGAAGCCTGCGATACAAATGCCAAGGAAACCAAACCAAATGGCCCACTCCAAATACATAAAAGCAGCAGGGTTTCTTGTAGGGATTTTTTGGGGGGGATTTAATAGGTACAAACAGGCAGGTACCCAATTCCCACAGACTTCAGGTTGTAGTCTGGAACCCAATTACCATTACTCCTTTTCAACATCCTCTTCCTTGCTTATAGAGAGTAGTCAGAAGTGTTTATTAACAAAAATTGATGGTTTTCTGACTCCCTGCTTTGGCATTTGGAACATTACCGACAGATAATAACAAGTAAGATCATGGGTTTGATCTTGAGGGGTTGGGGGTTTTTTGGCGAATTTCAACAGATCTGCACATTGTCAATCCCAGGAATTTTGCAAATTCTAAGTATATTCCATTTGCACTGTCTAAATCGAATTAAAACGTGATGTCATTTCTGTTTCCTCATCAGATGAGCAATGTAATTAGCCATGGCTTGGCATTAGAGGCAAACTTCACGTCACACTTCAAAAGACTCCAAGTTATCAGCTGAGAATCATAAACATCATCAAATACTTGGGTTGTTTTCATCACATTGTCATGCTGATTAACTCTAGCTCAAGCCTATCCCTGGAAAGCAAAAACTGATAGGAAAACATAGTTCAAACTACATTAAACTCCATCACTTGCTGATGAAAACACTTTCCACTGCCAGTGCCCATGGCGGATACAGCAGGGAGAAGACAACACAGGTTTTAAGACGTGGCTCTGCAAAGGCTTCCCAGGCCATCACCGTGCAAACAGGGAGCTCTCAACCCAGCAGAAAACATCCCTTTTTCTCTTTAACTTCATGGGGGTTTTGCCTGCAAAGGATGCAGGATGATGGCTCCTATTTGGTTAAGGCAGATCAGGCAGACTTGCCCGATAAATTTACATTCTTTCCCCATAGCTGCCCAGATAATTTAACACAAGTGTTGTCTGGGACAGGGATTCCTCTTGTAAGGCTGTAAAACAGGACAAAATTCTACATGAAGTCTGTTAAGAAATCGTATTAGAACATAGAAAGCACTCTTACCTTTACATCTATTGATGTTTACTAAGAAAATACATCTGTATGTATAATCCAAAAAGCAGAAACCAGTTCGAGGACTGTTCACATCCCAGCAGTGCCCAACACCACGAGATCATAGAATAACAGAATAGTTTGGGTTGGAAGGGTTCTTCTTTCCAACCAAATTGCTTTCCAGAGGCAGGATAATTCCCTGCTGCATCCCTAAGCTGCAGCTGGTGTTAACAGCTTCTCTCGCTGTTCTCCATGGAGAACATCCTCTACGGAAAGTGAACCCAGATGTCAACTTTCAACTCCATCATGAATCTTATTCTCTAGGCTGTATAAGTTGGGATGGGGGGAAAGGGATTTGGGTAGCATCAGCATTTCAGTAACAGGGAAAGCTGGATGAGCTGCCTGCCATAAAACCATGCACTGCATTAGGGGAGGAAAAAAAATGGGCTGATCCATGGTATTATAGGAAACGTGGAAAATATATGTGCCCCAAGACAGGACTGACTCTGTGAGGACCACCTCTGACAGATGCCTGTATAAGCAGCAATGGAGACTCCACCTCCCTCTCCAGGCATTCAGCCCAACATTGGTTCCTCCATATGCATATCAAGAAGGCTTTTCCTCATGTCTAACCTGTATCCTCCTTTCCACCATGTAAACCAACAGCAACTTGTCCTATCCACGTGAAGACAGTGAACACAACACAGGTAATTCCCACCCTCTCTGCTGCTTTCACACACTTCAAGATCTTTGCTCCTTTCCCACTTTCTATGGAATGGTTTGTTTTGGAAGGGACCTTAAAGCCCATCCAGTCCCAACCCCCTGCCACGGGCAGGAACACCTTCCACTAGACCAGGTTGCTCCAAGCCCCATCCAACCTGGCCATGAGTTTTCCTTTCTCTCAACTAACCAAACTCAGCTCCTTCAGCTTTTCATCACAACAGGCCACTTTCTTCCCTCTTCTCTGCCCAGCGTGGAGCCAGACCCACTTCTAGCACAATGTGACAACCAGACACGAGATGCTGGCTGACACCTCCCCAGCTCCGAGATGTGCAAAACCTCATCCACTGCTGCACTGCACGTGACGCTCCTAAAAGTTACTGGTTTACGTGCCTGAAAGCTTGTTTGGTGAACCACAATAGAGCAACCAAATTCAAGCTGTAAACACTTAGGACAAGCAAAACCCCATCTTTTCTCTGTGTGTATATATATATGTACAGTACCTGGCACCTGGGGATCCACTTCCTGAGCACACTGCCTCAAAGAGAGAAGCCAGTTGGCAAACATCACTTCCAAGATACTGGAAGTCCATCAAAATGAGATGACAGAATTAGCTGAGTGCACCATTAATTTCAGAACATCATTAACTTAAAAGTGTGGGGGTAAGAAACATTTCTGACAGCTGGTTTCAGTTGCTGCCAAGCCTTTAGCATTGCACAGCGGTCGCGGGGGGAGGAAATAAGCTAGAATGGGAGTAAATGAAACCACTCGTCTGGTTTCTGGATTCACTTTATTGTGGTCACAGATCTCTAAAAACTGGGATTCAGCGCTCTGTAATTACAACATCCACATTTAAATGGAAGGCACAGGGATAACATTAGGAAAAAAGAGTGCTCGAGGATGAGGTTTGCTCCTCGGTTTGCACGTGGTGCTGGGAAAGGTGCCTGAGCAGAGCTGGCGGCAACCAGGGGA
>NW_009921654.1:12260-19068 GCF_000696875.1 Nestor notabilis | reverse complement strand
GCGGGAGTGGGATGGGATGAGACAGCCGCACTCCTGGAGCAGCGCCGGGTGCTCAGTCATGCCCCATCCTGTGGCTGCACAAGTGGCAGCTCCCAGGCAGCAAACCATCAAAGCACCACTATTTTACCCATGCAAGGCAAGAAACCAGGCTGGGATAAGAGACCAAATGGGAATTACCCAACTAAGCCCCAGCATTCGCCAACTGTTCTGTCCCTGCTCATTTCCAGAGCTAGAAATGATTACAAGCCCTGGCTTACGTGACTGCAGAATTATCCAGACCCAAGCAAAGTTTGCTTTGGTGAAATCCTTCCTGTGCCAAAACCAGATGCTGAAATGGCAGCCTCAGGAACCCTGCACTGAGCTGCCCCTTGAGCTGGACAGGGAGTCCAAGGCAGGAAAGGTGAGAACGGGAGTGGGCAGTAGGAAGAAGACCACAGCAGCACCGCAGCTCCTCCACCCCACTGCAACCACATCAGGCTGCCAAAATCACTGGATTTCCCTAGGCAGAGTCAAACTGGAAATCCATGTGCATGGCAAGAAGCAACAGACACTGATGGAAAACAAAGGGATCAGTCCCATTGCGACGTTTTGGGGTGTGTGCATGCACAGAATGAGTGCTGCCATCCTGCTTGTTTTGCAGTCACTTGCCTCCCCTTCTCCAGGAATAAATGTCTGCATTAAGACCCTCAGGAAAGTCAGTGAACACAGATCCCACCATGCCTGGACCCTTCCCTAACCCATGATTGCTTTTCAGCTGTACCCATCACTCTACAAACATTCTTTCCAACCACAGCTGTTGGAGAAGTTAGAGGAGTTCAACAACATCCAGGGTTGGACCAGAGTGGGTGCATGAAGCTATTTGGCAAGTTACAATTTAAAAGAAATCATGAAAAAAAAACAAACCCTATTATTCATTCTTCTCCTGAATCTTTCAGCTGTGGAATCAATAGCCAGGTCTGTATTCTGGCTGCAGTTGGCAATGAGATGTGCCAGATAATAAGCAATTAAAACACGTTTGTCTCGGTCTCTGGCAAAGGCCTGTGGTGCATCAGCCACTGCACAGCCACACCACGAACCACATAACCCTCTGATCATTGCTTTGCTCTCATTTTTATAGACCTCTGGCTATCTTGCAGCAGATTGAAATAGAAAACAAGATCCTCCAAAGGTGCTATTATTAAATGAAGCAAAGCCAGCAATCAGAGCAAAACACTGTGCAACCAATGAATGTAAAATCCTCAACCTCCTCTTTAGTTTCCCTCTTTTTAAACCTATTTAAGATCCTACAAGTATCCACATTATTTAGATGGCACTAACCTTAGAGGCACTACTTGCTACAAACTCAACAGCATCAGCAGCTCAGGAAGCCCCACACACCATTCTACCAAAGCCTCTTCTCCTGTTTTTCATATGGTGTTTCAATGGCAAGTTAGAGTTGCCATGGGTCAGTTCTTCTCCAGGAACGTATTCATGGAAGCAGGCAACCACCAGACCCGGAGCAGCGTGAGACCTCACCAAAGCATTCCCTGACAGCCCTTTTGGCAGCTCTTCCACAGACAGCTCACATAGATGATATAACATTTATAACATAGCTGGACCTAGCTTCTTCATCAGGTTCGTCTCCACCTGCCTTTTCAGTCCACTCTATCCTACAGAATAACACATAGCTTTTGGAGTAGAAGTGGGCAGGAGCATGCTCAAGCCTCCTTGGACATCCTACAGCAACTGTGTTCTTTGTCCCTTCAAAAAACCCAGCCTAAATGAACAGCACACAACCCACTGCCACCTGCATTTAACTCAACTGCTTCATCCAAGACGAGCAACCTCACGCTGCAGAGCACACACGTACAGGTCTTGGTGATGAAGGAATCAGCCAGCCACAGCATCACCTTCTTCCTGCCCAGCCGCGCTGAATGGATGGCAAAGGGCTGGCCCCTCTCAAGGGCTGCACCTAAACCCAACAGCAGCCTGGGGCAGGGAGGGGAAACACTAAATGATTCATTTCTGACATCAGCCATGATTAAATTTTAATCTCTCAAACAAAAATATGGTTCTCATTAGCCTCATTAGTTCCCAGTTGTAGTGCAAGGCAACGGTGTCACATGGTATTAATCTTTGTTTTCATTAATATGGCAGATCAACTGCTCACAGCATTCTTTGAAACTGATCCGCTCCCTCTCTTCTGTGCGAGTAGGAAGTGCCAAAAAGCAGCTTCCTCGACAGGAAGGATGACCCCCTGAGATCCTTCAACTTTGGGTTTACGTTTCCAGAGATAATCTTTTCTTTCTGGGGAAAGAGGGAGGGGAGGTTGGATTTTTATTGCCAAGGCCAGGCACAGGAATAAGATATTCTAAGTTTTCTTGTTGTTGTTGTCATTTGGGATATTTCGCAGAGCTAGAAAAATAAAGCCAGGTTGCAAAAAGACTTCTTTGCAAAGCCCCTGGCAAACTTCAGATGGCTCCATATTAGCATATGCATCGAGGTGATATTTGCTAATGGGATTCCTCTAAAATCCTAGATCCTTGGTTTTCAAATACACAAAACTGTTTACAGAATTCAGGTACATTAATTCTTGCTTGCATTTCAAACCTTACTATCTGTAAAGCTGATAACAATTAAGTCTTACAGTCCCTCAGCACAAGCTTGTATTACTTCCAGACAGGCAGCTAGAGCAGGATATAGACTGATGGGAAGACCTTGCCAAGGTCACACAGTTAAACACAACCCAACACATCCATTCCTGCCCATACAGTAAGGTCTCTGAGAACTTCCCAAGTGAACCAAGCATATCGGTGAAACCCAGGAGACACAAGTTCCTATTCCCTGCCTGCACAGCTCCTGATCTTTCAGCAGTTGCTTGCTCAGGGGCAGAAAAAGTCTTACTGAAATATCCACACCCCTTAATAAAACCTGCCTTAGCTCAAATGCACCCATGTGGTTACGTTCATTCACCCTTGATCTGCTGGAAGCTCAAAGGGTGAGTCTTCCACCTCTGTTTTTCATGCCAGGCTAGGACTCTTTAGTCCTAAAACTGTATCTCCGTAAGTGCTGTGCCCTTCTCATAAGAGGGTCACAAACTAGTACACTTAAAACCAGCAAATGACATGTTGCCAAATCAAACCCACAATTTACACACTGGCTGCCTTACAAGCTGGAGTAAGGAGCTCAGAAAAGATCTGTTTCTAACCTTTATTGGGTAGGATGACACAAGACAAAACCCCAAGTGCTTTAGATTGAAAGCCCAAAGTTGTAGAATGTAAGAGGAAAGAAGGTGGGAAAGAGGTCCAGAAAGAGGTCCATTTAATGGCTACTAATGCTCTCCTGGAGAGTGAAAACACAGCCCTGAGCACCTCATCAGCCCCCCAGCATTTAATGGAGTTCAGCCTGAATCAGTCACCAGTTCATCTGGTAGCACAAGACGACTATGATTGAAGTCCTGCATAGGTCAAGTGCTTTTTAATGAGACATCTAAACCACAAAACCTCCGTGACATACAAGTCTTTCTTCTTTCTCCTTTCCCTCTTCTAAATGAACTTCTGAGGACTGTAATTTAATTGCAATTAAATTACATGCCTTGGAGACATGTTTTCATGACCTGCACTATACTTGTCCCTCTGCTAAGCCTTAAATATTAATGTTAAAAGCTATTATGTCCAATCAGCTAAATATGAAGAAAAACCAGACATTTGGGGCCAGAAAGATAAGCACATCCTCCCCTCTGTGCTCTGGAGAAGTGTTGGAGCATCTTGGAAACCACCTTGGGCATGTGGAACTGGAAGGGCACTGCCTGAACAGCTATTGCCCACAGTCTCTGGAGTTGTACAGTGGAGAAGTACTGTTCAGCTTCATATTCCTTCCAGAAAAAGAGGTATGCTGCTTCCTCTTATTTTACCCTAAATACCTGTTAGCAGTAGCTCCAGTAACATTTTCCACAAGGGAAGAACACACTGAAAAGAATGCTGTAGCCACCTCATGCTATAACATTTTATTTATTGGCTTGTTTAACCTATTCCCTTGAGCTCTTGTAACTCTACCAGAATCTTAGTCATGAAAGGCAAAAAAAAGGCAATAGGATTTAAACCCCCACAATTTGAGCTTTTGTATCAAGTGTCTTTACAAACTGTACTCTTGAACAGTGGGCAATAAGCTTTGTAAAATGAACCAGCACAATAACCAAGGGGAAAGGAAGGGCTTTCAGATGACATTTGAAAATGCTGGGGGGAGGTGGTTCAGGGAGGAAACAACAGAAGAAGAAACAGGAGATCAGTGGCAGAGTAGCTGAAAAGTTTGTTTATATAAGAAAATGTAATAGCTCTCTGGAGACACCTTACTGGGGGATAAAAGTGATTCTATTCCAGAATTACAAATTCACTTTAGAAATGCATTAGTTATTCTGGTACAAAAGTGATTTAAGCTCTGCTGGAGCACCTCTCCCGTAGAGCCTCCACTGCCCATAGCCCATCTCTGCAGACATATGCCCCAGCAGCAAGCATGGGGAATAAAACCACAAATGGAGGTTTCATGAGGTCACCTGCAACAAGGATTTTTATATTAAACAAAGGGGCAGCTTTTCCCGTTCTTGTTCCAATGTCCCACAATCCATTACATTAATATTCAGGAGGGAGGAAGCGGGGAGAAAGGCAAAGCCATTTGTATCGGACCTGTGGAGCTGCACTGTTCTTCCAATGACTGACCCTGGACAAACAGGATTTGCAGTCTGCAAAATGGACCCTGAAGCATGAGGAATTCCCACAAAACCTTTTTAAGCATCTTTGGCTTGATTAAGTAGCTCTATTAAACTCAAACTGGGACCACCTTTTACTATTATTCTACTGAATTTAGGCATAGTCTGAAGAAATGACAAGAAAAATGAAGGTGATGAACACAGTGATGAAGCACTTCACCCAGCCTATGGGTCAGACATTAAATATTCTTCTGTACCAGCAGGTTTTTAGATTCTTGACTGTCTCCTACTTCAAAAGGAAAAGTGGAAAGAAAAAATCCAGTATTTTAAGACATGCTGAGCTTCCAATGCAAGTGTGGCATTATGCCCCATTACCCAGAGGTTTAGCCTGAGCACACCCCAAATATCACAGCTATTTTGGGAACAGAGTACCCAGAATTGCAAAAGCTTCCTGGTGCATTCCACTTTCAATTTCAGCAAAGGCAATCTCAGCCCCACACTTCACAGCTACTAAAGTTAATATGCTGTTCTCTGAACTGGCCTTGTTTTGAGGACCACCAAAGCACATCTTATATCAGGCAGTTCACCTGCACTTTGGAAGAGCCAACAGTAAACTGGCAAAATCAAGAATTCAGGACGACATCCTGGCCTCAGCTCTCAGGATTTTAGATTGCCAAAGTAATCCTTACCCCACAAAATCCATTACAAACAGCTCACATCCTGTTCCAAGAGCAGCTTTCCTGAGGGTTCTAACACCCTCAAAGCCCTTCAGCCGGTCCCGTGCCGCGCTGTCCCAGCAGGCTCAGCTGTCCCCAGGCACACAGCGTATTCCCACACGGAGGTCGGCAGTGCTGGGGCAGGCAGACAACGTGTCCTGCCCTTCAAAGGAGACAGTTTGCTCTTCTAAAGCTTCCTCTGAGCCTGAGCCCAAGCCAGCTGGACAGCAGTTGAAAGACTCCTTCAGCAGCACCCGGTATCTGGAGACTCCAGCCCAAAACAAATAGAAGCATTTAAAATTAAAATAGAAAAAGAAAAGGCGATAAAAGGAAGAAATTGTTCCTCACTGGCCTCAAGAAGAGAGCTCTATCCCTCCTTATCACTCCGTATCTTCCTTGAACTGGCTTCCCAGGCATCTACTGCAAAGGATTTAGCTGGATCGGGTCAGCCCACGGGTCCATGCCTGGCCCGGAAGTGCCGGTTTGCAGGAATCCCGTGCCTGCCAGTTGAAGAGGAACGTGTACAGACAGACCATATGATAACTGCAAAACACTGTGTCCATAGGAGGAACTTCTTCCTCGTTTTAGAAGCCTTTTTGCTGAGTTACCTCATAACCCTGATAAGGAAGGAATGCCTGACAACGGTGTCCTCTGCTCCTTGACAAGAAGATCTGTGGTCTTCAACAGGTGCTTTGGAGAAGAACCAGAACTCATCAAAACCTCTCAGTCTGCCCAAATTTGTAAGACAACATTAATGGATCACCTAACCCCACCTACAACCAGGATGAAAAGGGAGTTTTGAAGCCAGCCTTAGTTTTAAGGCCAATGATGCCACCCACCCATGATGAGCAGCAGAATTCACATCTCAGCTCATCCCTTATGGCACCACAATTCCCTGAAGGATGCTGAGAAATGAGTTAATCCTCCCTTTGCTCTTTCCCCATGTTTACCTGCACTGTGAGCACCCAGGGAAGTGAAAGTCACACTGTATGCACAATAATAATATGGCTTTGACCACCCAGTGACCCATTTCAGAGGATCTAATGAAAAATGTAACCGCAGCTGAATGAACTGTACTGCTGGGTTGCTTTGATTCTTCTCCCCCACCCCTTTACATGAAGAACTTAATTTCCTGTTTAATATATTTGATGCCACAATTAAGAAGAGATGAAGTTGAGGCAATGCCTGCTATCCCCCACTCTTTTCTCTTACCCTTCCCCAGAAGAACTTGACCCATTCCTTTGGTTGTTGCTCTATAGCAGGAGTAAACCTGCCTGTGCCAGGGTAAATTTTAAACTCCAAAGCACCAAAAGAAGCAAAAAAATACAGCCTTATCTCAATATCAAGAGTCAATTCCTTTCAACCACAGCATCCACAGAAGGCAAACTCTGGGCTCCATTTGCATTCC